>NW_027189134.1:1642985-1825885 GCF_040958095.1 Procambarus clarkii
ACGAACAATACAACATTGAACACTACGACAACGAACAAAAACAACAACGAACACTTCAACAAACGAACACTACAACAATGAACACCACAACAACCAACACACAACAACGAACACAAACAACGAACACCACAACAACGAACACCACAACAACGAACACTAAACAACTAACATTACAACAACGAAAACTTCAACAACAAACACTACAACAACGACCACCACATCACGAACACCACAACAACGAACATCTCAACAACGAACATCTCAACAACGAATATCTCAACAACGAACACTACAACAACGAAAATCACAACAACGAACATTACAACAACGACCACACAACAACGAACATCTCAACAACGAACACTACAACAACGAACATCTCACAACGAATATCACAACAACGAACACTACAACAACGAACACTACAACAACGAACACCAAAACAACGAACAATAAACAACAATGAACACTACAACAACGAACACTACCACAACGAAACACCACAACAACGAACACTACAACAACGAACACTAAAAACAAACGAACACTACAACAACGAACATCTCAACAACGAACATCTCAACAACGAACACTACAACAATGAACACTACAACAACGAACACCACAACAACGAACATCTCAACAACGAACACTACAACAACGACATCACAACAACGACCATCACAAAACGAAATCTCAACAACAAACATCTCAACAACGAACACTACAACAACGAACACTAGAACAACGAACACCACAACAACGAACACCACAATAATGAACACTACAACAACGAACACTAGAAGAACGAACGCTTCAACAACGAACACCACAATAATGAACACTACAACAACGAAAATCAGAACAACGAACACTTCAACAACGAACACTACAACAACGAACACTACAACTACGAACATCTTAACAACAACACCACAACAACGAACTTTACAACAACGAACATCTCAACAATGAACATCTCAAAACCGAACCTCTCAACAACGAACACTATAAACAACGAACACCACAACAACGAACATCACAAACAATGAACACCACAACAACGTACATCTCAACAACGAACTCTACAACTACGAACCTCTCAACAACAAACACCACAACAACGAACTTTACAACAACGAACATCTCAACAACGAACCTCTCAACAACGAACACTATAAACAGCGAACACTATAAACAATGAACACCACAACAACGAACATTACAACAACGAACATCACAACAACGAACATCTCAACAACGAACTCTACAACTACGAACATCTCAACAACAAACACCACAACAACGAACTTTACAACAACGACACACATCACAACAACCTACATCTCAAAACGAACAAGACAATAATGAACACTACAACAACGAAAATCAGAACAACGAACACTACAACAACGAACACTACAACAACGAACATCACAACAACGACCATCACAAAAACGAACATCTCAACAACGAACATCTCAACAACGAACACTACAACAACGAACATCACAACAACGACCATCACAAAAACGAACATCTCAGCAACGAACATCTCAACAACGAACAATACAACAACGAACAATGGAACAACGAACACCACAGTAATGAACACTACAACAACGAACAGTAGAACAACGAACACCACAACAACGAACACCACAATAATGAACAGTACAACAACGAAAATCAGAACAACGAACACTTCAACAATGACACTACAACAACGAACACTACAACTACGAACATCTTAACAACAAACACTATAAACAACGAACACTATAAACAATGAACACTTTAAACAATGAACACCACAACGAACATCACAACAACGAACACCACAACAACGAACATCTCAACAACGAACTCTACAACTACGAACATCTCAACAACAAACACCACAACAACGAACTTTACAACAACGAACATCACAACAACGAACACTTCAACAATGAACACTACAACAACGAACACTACAACTACGAACATCTTAACAACGAACACTACAACAACGAACATCACAAACGACCATCACAAAAACGACCATCTCAACAAAGAACACCACAATAATGAACACTACAACAACAAACACCACAACAACGAACAATTCAACAACGAACACCACAACAACGAACTCCACAACAACGAACTTTACAACAACGAACACCTCAACAACGAACATTACAACAACGAAAATCACAAAAACGACAATTACAACAACGAACACCACTACAACGAACACTAAAATAATTAAAACTACAACAACGAACAATACAACATTGAACACTACGACAACGAACAAAACAACAACGAACACTTCAACAATGAACACTACAACAATGAACACCACAACAACCAACACCAGAACAACGAACACTACAACAACGAACACCACAACAACGAACACCACAACAACGAACACTACAACAACTAACATTACAACAACGAAAACTTCAACAACAAACACTACAACAACGACCACCACATCAACGAACACCACAACAACGAACATCTCAACAACGAACATCTCAACAACGAATATCTCAACAACGAACACTACAACAACGAAAATCACAACAACGAACATTACAACAACGACCACCACAACAACGAAACATCTCAACAACGAAACACTACAACAACGAACATCTCAACAACGAATATCTCAACAACGAACACTACAACAACGAACACTACAACAACGGACACCAAAACAACGAACACCACAAAATGAACACTACAACAACGAACACTAGAAGAACGAACGCTTCAACAACGAACACTACAACAATGAACACTACAACAACGAACACCACAACAACGAATATCTCAACAACGAACACTACAACAACGAACATCACAACAACGACCATCACAAAAACGAACATCTCAACAACAAACATCTCAACAACGAACACTACAACAACGAACACTAGAACAACGAACACCACAACAACGAACACCACAATAATGAACACTACAACAACGAACACTAGAAGAACGAACGCTTCAACAACGAACACCACAATAATGAACACTACAACAACGAAACACTTCAACAACGAACACTACAACAACGAACACTACAACTACGAACATCTTAACAACAAACACCACAACAACGAACATCTCAACAACGAACATCTCAAAACCGAACCTCTCAACAAGGAACACTATAAACAACGAACACCACAACAACGAACATCACAACAATGAACACCACAACAACGTACATCTCAACAACGAACTCTACAACTACGAACCTCTCAACAACAAACACCACAACAACGAACTTACAACAACGAACATCTCAACAACGAACCTCTCAACAACGAACACTATAAACAACGAACACTATAAACAATGAACAGCAACCAACGAACATTACAACAACGAACATCACAACAACGAACATCTCAACAACGAACTCTACAACTACGAACATCTCAACAACAAACACCACAACAACGAACTTTACAACAACGAACATCACAACAACCTACATCACAACAACGAACAAGGACAATAATGAACACTACAACAACGAAAATCAGAACAACGAACACTACAACAACGAACACTACAACAACGAACATCACAACAACGACCATCACAAAACGAACATCTCAACAACGAACACTACAACAACGAAACACTAGAACAACGAACACCACAACAACGAACACCACAATAATGAACACTACAACAACGAACACTAGAAACAACGAACACCACACCAACGAACACCACAATAATGAACACTACAACAACGAAAATCAGAACAACGAACACTTCAACAACGAACACTACAACAACGAACACTACAACTACGAACATCTCAACAACAAACACCACAACAACGAACTTTACAACAACGAACATCAAACAACGAACATCTCAACAAAGAACAAAACATAATGAACACTACAACAACGAAAATCAGAACAACGAACACTGCAACAACGAACACTACAACAACGAACATCACAACAACGACCATCACAAAACGAACATCTTAACATCGAACACTACAACAACGAACACTAGAACAACGAACACCACAACAACAAACTCCACAATAATGAACACTACAACAACGAACACTAGAACAACGAACAACACAACAACGAACATCTCAACAAAAAAACACCACAATAATGAACACTACAACAACGAAAATCAGAACAACGAACACTACAACAACGAACACTACAATAGCGAACACTACAACTACGAAAACCTTAACAACAAACACCACAACAACGAACACCACAACAACGAACAATACAACAACGAACACCACAACAACATACTCCACAACAACGAACTTTACAACAACGAACACCTCAACAACGAACATTACAACAACGAAAATCACAAAAACGACCATTACAACACCGAACACCACTACAACGAACACTACAATAATTAAAACTACAACAACGAACAATACAACATTAAACACTACAACAACGAACAAAACAACAACGAACACTTCAACAACGAACACTACAACAACGAACACCACAACAACGAACACCACAACCACGAACACTACAACAACGAACACCACAACAACGAACACCACAACAACGAACACTACAACAACTAACATTACAACAACGAACACTACAACAACAAACACTACAACAACGAACACCACATCAACGAACACCACAACAACGAACATCTCAACAACAAACATCTCAACAACGAATATCTCAATAACGAACACTACAACAACGAACATCACAACAACGAACATTGCAACAACGACCACCACAACAACGAACATCTCAACAACGATCCTCTCAACAACGAACATCTCAACAACGAACACTACAACAACGAACATCTCAACAACGAATATCTCAACAACGAACACTACAACAACGAACACTACAACAACGAACACCAAAACAACGAACAATACAACAACGAACACTACAACAACGAACACTACCACAACGAACACCACAACAACGAACACTACAACAACGAACACTAAAACAACGAACACTACAACAACGAACATCTCAACAACGAACATCTCAACAACGAACATTACAACAACGAACATCACAACAACGATCATCACAAAAATGAACATCTCAACAACAAACATCTCAACAACGAAAACTACAACAACGAACACTAGAACAACGATCACCACAACAACGAACACCACAATAATGAACACTACAACAACGAACATTAGAACAACGAACACACAACAACGAACACCATAATAATGAACACTACAACAACGAAAATCAGAACAACGAACACTTCAACAATGAACACTACAACAACGAACACTACAACTATGAACATCTTAACAACAAACACCACAACAACGAACTTTACAACAACGAACATCTCAAAAACGAACTCACAACAACGAACACTATAACAATGAACACCACAACAACGAACATCACAACAATGAACACCACAACAACGAACATCTCAACAACGAACTCTACAACTACGAACTTCTCAACAACAAACACCACAACAACGAACTTTACAACAACGAACATCTCAACAACGAACCTCTCAACAACGAACACTACAACAACGAACACCACAACAACGAACATCACAACAACGAACACTACAACAACGAAAATCAGAACAACGAACACTACAACAACGAACACTACAACTACGAAAACCTTAACAACAAACACCACAACAACGAACTTTACAACAACAAACACCACAACAACGAACAATACAACAACGAACACCACAACAACGAACTCCACAACAACGAACTCTACAACTACGAACATCTCAACAACAAACACCACAACAACGAACTTTACAAACAACGAACATCACAACAACCTACATCACAACAACCTACATCACAACAACGAACAAGACAATAATGAACACTACAACAACGAAATCAGAACAACGAACACTAGAACAACGAACACCACAACAACGAACACCACAATAATGAACACTACAACAACGAAAATCAGAACAACGAACACTTCAACAACGAACACTACAACAACGAACACTACAACTACGAACATCTCAACAACAAACACCACAACAACGAACTTTACAACAACGAACATCACAACAACGAACATCTCAACAACGAACAAGACAATAATGAACACTACAACAACGAAAATCAGAACAACGAACACTACAACAACGAACACTACAACAACGAACATCACAACAACGACCATCACAAAAACGAACATCTTAACATCGAATACTACAACAACGAACACTAGAACAACGAACACCACAACAACGAACTCCACAATAATGAACACTACAACAACGAACACTAGAACAACGAACACCACAACAACGAACACCACAATAATGAACACTACAACAACGAAAATCAGAACAACGAACACTTCAACAACGAACACTACAACAACGAACACTACAACTACGAACATCTCAACAACAAACACCACAACAACGAACATTACAACAACGAACAACACAACAACGAACATCTCAACAAAAAAACACCACAATAATGAACACTACAACAACGAAAATCAGAACAACGAACACTACAACAACGAACACTACAACAGCGAACACTACAACTACGAAAACCTTAACAACAAACACCACAACAACGAACACCACAACAACGAACAATACAACAACGAACACCACAACAACATACTCCACAACAACGAACTTTACAACAACGAACACCTCAACAACGAACATTACAACAACGAAAATCACAAAAACGACCATTACAACAACGAACACCACTACAACGAACACTACAATAATTAAAACTACAACAACGAACAATACAACATTAAACACTACAATAATTAAAACTACAACAACGAACAATACAACATTAAACACTACAACAACGAACAAAACAACAACGAACACTTCAACAACGAACACTACAACAACGAACACCACAACAACGAACACCACAACCACGAACACTACAACAACGAACACCACAACAACGAACACCACAACAACGAACACTACAACAACAAACACTACAACAACGAACACCACATCAACGATCACCACAACAACGAACATCTCAACAACAAACATCTCAACAACGAATATCTCAATAACGAACACTACAACAACGAACATCACAACAACGAACATTGCAACAACGACCACCACAACAACGAACATCTCAACAACGATCCTCTCAACAACGAACATCTCAACAACGAACACTACAACAACGAACATCTCAACAACGAATATCTCAACAACGAACACTACAACAACGAACACCAAAACAACGAACAATACAACAACGAACACTACAACAACGAACACTACCACAACGAACACCACAACAACGAACACTACAACAACGAACACTAAAACAACGAACACTACAACAACGAACATCTCAACAACGAACATCTCAACAACGAACATTACAACAACGAACATCACAACAACGACCATCACAAAAATGAACATCTCAACAACAAACATCTCAACAACGAAAACTACAACAACGAACACTAGAACAACGAACACAACAACAACGAACACCACAATAATGAACACTACAACAACGAACATTAGAACAACGAACACCACAACAACGAACACCATAATAATGAACACTACAACAACGAAAATCAGAACAACGAACACTTCAACAATGAACACTACAACAACGAACACTACAACTACGAACATCTTAACAACAAACACCACAACAACGAACTTTACAACAACGAACATCTCAAAAACGAACCTCACAACAACGAACACCACAACAACGAACATCACAACAATGAACACCACAACAACGAACATCTCAACAACGAACTCTACAACTACGAACTTCTCAACAACAAACACCACAACAACGAACTTTACAACAACGAACATCTCAACAACGAACCTCTCAACAACGAACACTACAACAACGAACACCACAACAACGAACATCACAACAACGAACACTACAACAACGAAAATCAGAACAACGAACACTACAACAACAAACACTACAACTACGAAAACCTTAACAACAAACACCACAACAACGAACTTTACAACAACAAACACCACAACAACGAACAATACAACAACGAACACCACAACAACGAACTCCACAACAACGAACTTTACAACAACGAACACCTCAACAACGAACATTACAACAACGAAAATCACAAAAACGACCATTACAACAACGAACACCACTACAACGAACACTACAATAATTAACACTACAACAACGAACAATACAACATTGAACACTACAACTACGAACAAAACAACAACGAACACTTCAACAACGAACACTACAATAACGAACACCACAACAACGAACACCACAACAACGAACACTACAACAACGAACACCACAACAACGAAAACCACAACAACGAACATTAGAACAACGAACACTACAACAACGAACGTTATAAGAACGAACTCCACAACAAGAAATAATACAACAACGAACTCTTCAACAACATACACTACAACAACGAACACTACAACAACAAACACTACAACAACGAACGTTACAACAATGAACACTACAAGAACGAACACTACAACAACGAACAGTACAACAACGAACACCACAACAACGAACATTACAACAACGAACACTACAACAACGAACACTACAACAACGAACTTTACAACAATGAACACTACAACAACGAACACTACAACAACGAACACTACAACAACGAACACTACAACAACGAACACTAAAACAACGATCACTACATCAACGAACACCACAACAACGAACATCTCAACAACGAACCTCTCAACAGCGAACATCTCAACAACGAACACTACAACAACGAACATCTCAACAACGAACATCTCAACAACGAACACTACAACAACGAACACTACAACAACGAACACTACCACAACGAACACCACAACAACGAACACTACAACAACGAACACTAAAACAACGAACACTACAACAACGAACATCTCAACGACGAACATCTCAACAACGCACACTACAACAACGAACACCAAAACAACGAACACTACAACAACGAACACTACAACAACGAACACTACCACAACGAACACGACAACAACGAACACTACAACAACGAACACTAAAACAACGAACACTACAACAACGAACACCAAAACAACGAACACTACAACAACGAACACTACAACAACGAACACCACAATAATGAACACTACAACAACGAACACCAAAACAACGAACACTACAACAACGAACACTACAACAACGAACACTACCACAACGAACACCACAACAACGAACACTACAACAACGAACACTAAAACAACGAACACTACAACAACGAATATCTCAACAACGAACACTACAACAATGAACACTACAACAACGAACACTAGAACAACGAACACCACAACAACGAACACCACAATAATGAACACTACAACAACGAACACTAGAACAACGAACACCACAACAACGAACATCTCAACAACGAACTCTACAACTTCGAACATCTCAACAACAAACACCACAACAACGAACTTTACAACAACCAACATCTCAACAACGAACATCGAAACAACAAACACCACAACAATGAACTTTACAACAACCAACATCTCAACAACGAACATCTCAACAACGAACCTCTCAACAACGAACACTATAAACAAAAACACCACAACAACGAACACTATAAACAAAAACACCACAACAACGAACATCACAACAACGAACACCACAACAACGAACATCTGAACAACGAACTCTACAATTACGAACATCTCAACAACAAACATCTCAACAACGCACACTACAACAACGAACACCAAAACAACGAACACCACAATAATGAACACTACAACAACGAACATTAGAACAACGAACACCACAACAACGAACACCACAATAATGAACACTACAACAACGAAAATCAGAACAACGAACACTTCAACAACGAACACTACAACAACGAACACTACAACTACGAACATCTCAACAACAAACACCACAACAACGAACTTTACAACAACGAACATCACAACAACGAACATCTCAACAACGAACAAAACAAGACAATAATGAACACTACAACAACGAAAATCAGAACAACGAACACTACACAACGAACACTACAACAACGAACATCACAACAACGACCATCACAAAAACGAACATCTCAACATCGAACACTACAACAACGAACACTAGAACAACGAACACCACAACAACGAACACCACAATAATGAACACTACAACAACGAACACTAGAACAACGAACACCACAACAACGAACACCACAATAATGAACACTACAACAACGAAAATCAGAACAACGAACACTTCAACAACGAACACTACAACAACGAACACTACAACTACGAACATCTCAACAACAAACACCACAACAACGAACATTACAACAACGAACAACACAACAACGAACATCTCAACAAAGAACACCACAATAATGAACACTACAACAACGAAAATCAGAACAACGAACACTACAACATCGAACACTACAACAGCGAACACTACAACTACGAAAACCTTAACAACAAACACCACAACAACGAACACCACAACAACGAACAATACAACAACGAACACCACAACAATATACTCCACAACAACGAACAATACAACAACGAACACCACAACAACATACTCCACAACAACGAACTTTACAAAAACGAACAACTCAACAACGAACATTACAACAACGAAAATCACAAAAACGACCATTACAACAACGAACACCACTACAACGAACACTACAATAATTAACACTACAACAACGAACAATACAACATTAAACACTACAACAACGAACAAAACAACAACGAACACTTCAACAACGAACACTACAACAACGAACACCACAACAACGAACACAACAACAACGAACACTACAACAAAGAACACCACAACAACGAAAACCACAACAACGAACATTAGAACAACGAACACTACAACAACGAACGTTATAAGAACGAACTCCACAACAAGAAATACTACAACAACGAACTCTTCAACAACATACACTACAACAACGAACGTTACAACAATGAACACTACAAGAACGAACACTACAACAACGAACAGTACAACAACGAGCACCACAACAACGAACATTACAACAACGAACACTACAACAACGAACTTTACAACAATGAACACTACAACAACGAACACTACAAGAACGAACACTACAGCAACGAACACTAAAACAACGAACACACATCAACAAACCACAACAACGAACATCTCAACAACGAACATCTCAACAACGAATATCTCAACAACGACCACCACAACAACGAACATCTCAACAACGAACCTCTCAACAGCGAACATCTCAACGACGAACACTACAACAACGAACATCTCAACAACGAACATCTCAACAACGAACACTACAACAACGAACACCACAACAACGAACACTACCACAACGAACACCACAACAACGAACACTACAACAACGAACACTAAAACAACGAACACTACAACAACGAACACTACAACAACGAACACTACCACAACGAACACGACAACAACGAACACTACAACAACGAACACTAAAACAACGAACACTACAACAACGAACACCAAAACAACGAACACTACAACAACGAACACTACAACAACGAACACCACAATAATGAACACTACAACAACGAACACCAAAACAACGAACACTACTACAACGAACACTACAACAACGAACACTACCACAACGAACACCACAACAACGAACACTACAACAACGAACACTAAAATAACGAACACTACAACAACGAATATCTCAACAACGAACACTACAACAATGAACACTACAACAACGAACACTAGAACAACGAACACCACAACAACGAACACCACAATAATGAACACTACTACAACGAACACTAGAACAACGAACACCACAACAACGAACATCTCAACAACGAACTCTACAACTACGAACATCTCAACAACAAACACCACAACAACGAACTTTACAACAACCAACATCTCAACAACGAACATCTCAACAACGAACCTCTCAACAACGAACACTATAAACAAAAACACCACAACAACGAACATCACAACAACGAACACCACAACAACGAACATCTCAACAACGAACTCTACAACTACAAACTTCTCAACAACAAACACCACAACAACGAACTTTACAACAACGAACATCTCAATAACGAACATCTCAACAACGAACCTCTCAACAACGAACACTACAACAATGAACACTACATCAACGAGCACCACAACAACGAACATCTCAACAACGTACACTACAACAACGAACACCACAAGAACGAACATCACAACAACGAACATCACAACAACGAAGATCTCAAAAACGAACACCACAATAATGAACACTACAACAACGAAAATCAGAACAACGAACACTACAACAACGAACACTACAACTACGAAAACCTTAACAACAAACACCACAACAACGAACTTTACAACAACGAACACCACAACAAAGAACAATACAACAACGAACACCACAACAACGAACTCCACAACAACGAACTTTACAACAACGAACTCCTCAACAACGAACATTACAACAACGAAAATCACATAAACGACCATTACAACAACGAACACCACTACAACGAACACTAAAACAACGAACACTACAACAACGAACATCTCAACAACGAACATCTCAACAATGAACACTACAACAATGAACACTACAACAACGAACACCACAACAACGAACACCACAACAACGAACACTACAAAAACGAACACCACAACAACGAACACCACAACAACGAACACTACAACAACGAACACTAAAACAACGATCACTACATCAACGAACACCACAACAACGAACATCTCAACAACGAACCTCTCAACAGCGAACATCTCAACAACGAACACTACAACAACGAACATCTCAACAACGAAACTCAACAACGAACACTACAACAACGAACACTACAACAACGAACACTACCACAACGAACACCACAACAACGAACACTACAACAACGAACACTAAAACAACGAACACTACAACAACGAACATCTCAACGACGAACATCTCAACAATGCACACTACAACAACGAACACCAAAACAACAAACACTACAACAACGAACACTACAACAACGAACACTACCACAACGAACACGACAACAACGAACACTACAACAACGAACACTAAAACAACGAACACTACAACAACGAACACCAAAACAACGAACACTACAACAACGAACACTACAACAACGAACACCACAATAATGAACACTACAACAACGAACACCAAAACAACGAACACTACAACAACGAACACTACAACAACGAACACTACCACAACGAACACCACAACAACGAACACTACAACAACGAACACTAAAACAACGAACACTACAACAACGAATATCTCAACAACGAACACTACAACAATGAACACTACAACAACGAACACTAGAACAACGAACACCACAACAACGAACACAACAATAATGAACACTACAAACAACGAACACTAGAACAACGAACACCACAACAACGAACATCTCAACAACGAACTCTACAACTTCGAACATCTCAACAACAAACACCACAACAACGAAACTTTACAACAACCAACATCTCAACAAACGAACATCGAAACAACAAACACCACAACAACGAACTTACAAACAACCAACATCTCAACAACGAACATCTCAACAACGAACCTCTCAACAAACGAACCACTATAAACAAAACCACCACAACAACGAACACTATAAACAAAAACACCACAACAACGAACATCACAACAACGAACACCACAACAACGAACATCTCAACAACGAACTCTACAATTACGAACATTCTCAACAACAAACATCTCAACAACGCACACTACAACAACGAACACCAAAACAACGAACACCACAATAATGAACACTACAAACAACGAACATTAGAACAACGAAACCACAACAACGAACACCACAATAATGAACACTACAACAACGAAATCAGAACAACGAACACTTCAACAACGAACACTACAACAACGAACACTACAACTACGAACATCTCAACAACAACACCACAACAACGAACTTTACAACAACGAACATCACAACAACGAACATCTCAACAACGAACAAAACAAGACAATAATGAACACTACAACAACGAAAATCAGAACAACGAACACTACAACAACGAAACACTACAACAACGAACATCACAACAACGACCATCACAAAAACGAACATCTCAACATCGAACACTACAACAACGAACACTAGAACAACGAACACCACAACAACGAACACCACAATAATGAACACTACAACAACGAACACTAGAACAACGAACACACCACAACAACGAACACCACAATAATGAACACTACAACAACGAAAATCAGAACAACGAACACTTCAACAACGAACACTACAACACGAACACTACAACTACGAACATCTCAACACAAACACCACAACAACGAACATTACAACAACGAACAACACAAACAACGAACATCTCAACAAAGAACACCACAATAATGAACACTACAACAACGAAAATCAGAACAACGAACACTACAACATCGAACACTACAACAGCGAACACTACAACGACGAAAACCTTAACAACAAACACCACAACAACGAACACCACAACAACGAACAATACAACAACGAACACCACAACAATATACTCCACAACAACGAACAATACAACAACGAACACCACAACAACATACTCCACAACAACGAACTTTACAAAAACGAACAACTCAACAACGAACATTACAACAACGAAAATCACAAAAACGACCATTACAACAACGAACACCACTACAACGAACACTACAATAATTAACACTACAACAACGAACAATACAACATTAAACACTACAACAACGAACAAAACAACAACGAACACTTCAACAACGAACACTACAACAACGAACACCACAACAACGAACACAACAACAACGAACACTACACAAAGAACACCTACACAACGAAAACCACAACAACGAACATTAGAACAACGAACACTACAACAACGAACGTTATAAGAACGAACTCCACAACAAGAATACTACAACAACGAACTCTTCAACAACATACACTACAACAACGAACGTTACAACAATGAACACTACAAGAACGAAACACTACAACAACGAACAGTACAACAACGAGCACCACAACAACGAACATTACAACACCGAAACACTACAACAACGAACTTTACAACAATGAACACTACAACAACGAACACTACAGAACGAACACTACAGCAAACGAACACCTAAAACCAACGAACACCACATCAACAAACACCACAACAACGAACATCTCAACAACGAACATCTCAACAACGAATATCTCAACTAACGACCACCACAACAACGAACATCTCAACAACGAACCTCTCAACAGCGAGCATCTCAACGACGAACACTACAACAACGAACATCTCAACAACGAACATCTCAACAACGAACACTACAACAACGAACACCACAACAACGAACACTACCACAACGAACACCACAACAACGAACACTACAACAACGAACACTAAAACAACGAACACTACAACAACGAACACTTACAACAACGAACACTACCACAACGAACACGACAACAACGAACACTACAACAACGAACACTAAAACAACGAACACTACAACAACGAACACCAAACAACGAACACTACAACAACGAACACTACAACAACGAACACCACAATAATGAACACTACAACAACGAACACCAAAACAACGAACACTACTACAACGAACACTACAACAACGAACACTACCACAACGAACACCACAACAACGAACACTACAACAACGAACACGTAAAATAACGAACACTACAACAACGAATATCTCAACAACGAACACTACAACAACGAACACTACAACAACGAACACTAGAACAACGAACACCACAACAACGAACACCACAATAATGAAACACTACTTACAACGAACACTAGAACAACGAACACCACAACAACGAACATCTCAACAACGAACTCTACAACTACGAACATCTCAACAACAAACACCACAACAACGAACTTTACAACAACCAACATCTCAACAACGAACATCTCAACAACGAACCTCTCAACAACGAACACTATAAACAAAAACACCACAACAACGAACATCACAACAACGAACACCACAACAACGAACATCTCAACAACGAACTCTACAACTACAAACTTCTCAACAACAAACACCACAACAACGAACTTTACAACAACGAACATCTCAATAACGAACATCTCAACAACGAACCTCTCAACAACGAACACTACAACAATGAACACTACATCAACGAGCACCACAACAACGAACATCTCAACAACGTACACTACAACAACGAACACCACAAGAACGAACATCACAACAACGAACATCACAACAACGAAGATCTCAAAAACGAACACCACAATATGAACACTACAACAACGAAAATCAGAACAACGAACACTACAACTACGAAAACCCTTAACAACAAACACCACAACAACGAACTTTACAACAACGAACACCACAACAAAGAACAATACAACAACGAACACCACAACAACGAACTCCACAACAACGGAACTTTACAACAACGAACTCCTCAACAACGAACATTACAACAACGAAAATCACATAAACGACCATTACAACAACGAACACCACTACAACGAACACTAAAACAACGAACACTACAACAACGAACATCTCAACAACGAACATCTCAACAATGAACACTACAACAATGAACACTACAACAACGAACACCACAACAACGAACACCACAACAACGAACACTACAAAAACGAACACCACAACAACGAACACCACAACAACGAACACTACAACAACGAACACCACAACAACCAAATTTACAACAATGAACACTACAACAACTAACATTACAACAACGACACTACAACAAAAAACACTACAACAACGGACGCTACAACAACGAACACCACAACAACGAACATTAGAGCAACGAACACTACAACAACGAACGTTATAATACCGAACTTAACAACAAGGAACACTACAACAACGAACACTACAACAACATACACTACAACAACGAACACTACAACAACAAACACTACAACAACGAACATTACAACAATGAACACTACAACAACGAAAAACTACAACAACGAACAGTACAACAACGAACACCACAACAACGAACATTACAACAACGAACACTACAACAACGAACACTACAACAACGAACACTACAACAACGAACTTTACAACAATGAACACTACAACAACGAACACTACAACAACGAACACTACAACAACGAACACTACAACAACGAACACCACATCAACGAACACCACAACAACGAACATCTCAACAACGAACATCTCAACAACGAATATCTCAACAACGAACACTACAACAACGAACATCACAACAACGGACATTACAACAACGACCAAAACAACAACGAACATCTCAGCAACGAACCTCTCAACTACGAACATCTCTACAACGAACACTACAACAACGAACATCTCAACAACGAACATCTACACAACGAACACTACAACAACGAACACTACAAAAACGAACACCAAAACAACGAACACTACAACAACGAACACTAAAACAACGAACACTACAACAACGAACATCTCAACAACGAACATCTCAACAATGAACACTACAACAATGAACACTAAAACAACGAACACCACAACAACGAACATCTCAACAACGAACACTACAACAACGAACATCACAACAACGACCATCACAAAAACGAACCTCTCAACAACGAACATCTCAACAACGAACATTACAACAATGAACACTAGAACAACGAACACCACAACAACGAACACCACAATAATGAACACTACAACAACGAACACCACAATAATGAACACTACAACAACGAACACTAAAACAACGAACACCACAGTAACGAACACCACAATAAAGAACACTACAACAACGAAAATCAGAACAACGAACACTTCAACAACGAACACTACAACAACGAACACTACAACTACGAACATCTCAACAACAAACACCACAACAACGAACTTTACAACAACGAACAACACAACAACGAACATCTCAACAAAGAACACCACAATAATGTACACTACAACAACGAAAATCAGAACAACGAACACTACAACAACGAACACTACAACAGCGAACACTACAACTACGAAAACCTTAACAACAAACACCACAACAACGAACATCTCAACAACGAACATCTCAACAACGAACACTACAACAACGAACACCACAACAACGAACACTACCACAACGAACACCACAACAACGACCACTACAACAACGAACACTAAAACAACGAACACTACAACAACGAACACTACAACAACGAACACTACCACAACGAACACGACAACAACGAACACTACAACAACGAACACTAAAACAACGAACACTACAACAACGAACACCAAAACAACGAACACTACAACAACGAACACTACAACAACGAACACCACAATTATGAACACTACAACAACGAACACCAAAACAACGAACACTACTACAACGAACACTACAACAATGAACACTACCACAACGAACACCACAACAACGAACACTACAACAACGAACACTAAAATAACGAACACTACAACAACGAATATCTCAACAACGAACACTACAACAATGAACACTACAACAACGAACACTAGAACAACGAACACCACAACAACGAACACCACAATAATGAACACTACTACAACGAGCACTAGAACAACGAACACCACAACAACGAACATCTCAACAACGAACTCTACAACTATGAACATCTCAACAACAAACACCACAACAACGAACTTTACAACAACCAACATCTCAACAACGAACATCTCAACAACGAACCTCTCAACAACGAACACTATAAACAAAAACACCACAACAACGAACATCACAACAACGAACACCACAACAACGAACATCTCAACAACGAACTCTACAACTACAAACTTCTCAACAACAAACACCACAACAACGAACTTTACAACAACGAACATCTCAATAACGAACATCTCAACAACGAACCTCTCAACAACGAACACTACAACAATGAACACTACATCAACGAGCACCACAACAACGAACATCTCAACAACGAACACTACAACAACGAACACCACAAGAACGAACATCACAACAACGAACATCACAACAACGAAGATCTCAAAAACGAACACCACAATAATGAACACTACAACAACGAAAATCAGAACAACGAACACTACAACAACGAACACTACAACTACGAAAACCTTAACAACAAACACCACAACAACGAACTTTACAACAACGAACACCACAACAAAGAACAATACAACAACGAACACCACAACAACGAACTCCACAACAACGAACTTTACAACAACGAACTCCTCAACAACGAACATTACAACAACGAAAATCACATAAACGACCATTACAACAACGAACACCACTACAACGAACACTAAAACAACGAACACTACAACAACGAACATCTCAACAACGAACATCTCAACAATGAACACTACAACAATGAACACTACAACAACGAACACCACAACAACGAACACCACAACAACGAACACTACAAAACGAACACCACAACAACGAACACCACAACAACGAACACTACAACAACGAACACCACAACAACAAAATTTACAACAATGAACACTACAACAACTAACATTACAACAACGAACACTACAACAACGAACACTACAACAACGGACGCTACAACAACGAACACCACAACAACGAACATTAGAGCAACGAACACTACAACAACGAACGTTATAATAACGAACTTAACAACAAAGAACACTACAACAACGAACACTACAACAACATACACTACAACAACGAACACTACAACAACAAACACTACAACAACGAACATTACAACAATGAACACTACAACAACGAACACTACAACAACGAACAGTACAACAACGAACACCACAACAACGAACATTACAACAACGAACACTACAACAACGAACACTACAACAACGAACACTACAACAACGAACTTTACAACAATGAACACTACAACAACGAACACTACAACAACGAACACTACAACAACGAACACTACAACAAGGAACACCACATCAACGAACACCACAACAACGAACATCTCAACAACGAACATCTCAACAACGAATATCTCAACAACGAACACTACAACAACGAACATCACAACAACGGACATTACAACAACGACCAAAACAACAACGAACATCTCAGCAACGAACCTCTCAACTACGAACATCTCAACAACGAACACTACAACAACGAACATCTCAACAACGAACATCTACACAACGAACACTACAACAACGAACACTACAAAAACGAACACCAAAACAACGAACACTACAACAACGAACACTACCACAACGAACACCACAACAACGAACACTACAACAACAAACACCACAACAACATACTCCACAACATCGAACACTACAACAACTAACATTACAACAACGAAAACTACAACAACAAACACTACAACAACGAACACCACATCAACAAACACCACAACAACGAACATCTCAACAACGAACATCTCAACAACGAATATCTCAACAACGAACACTACAAAAACGAAAATCACAACAACGAACAATACAACAACGACCACCACAACAACGAACATCTCAACAACGAATATCTCAACAACGAACACTACAACAACGAACACTACAATAACGAACACCAAAACAACGAACAATACAACAACGAACACTACAACAACGAACACTACCACAACGAACACCACAACAACGAACACTACAACAACGAACACTAAAACAACGAACACTACAACAACGAACATCTCAACAACGAACATCTCAACAACGAACACTACAACAATGAACACTACAACAACGAACACCACAACAACGAACATGTCAACAACGAACAATACAACAACGAACATCACAACAACGACCATCACAAAAACGAACATCTCAACAGCAAACATCTCAACAACAAACACTACAACAACGAACACTAGAACAACGAACACCACAACAACGAACACCACAGTAATGAACACTACAACAACGAACACTAGAAGAACGAACACTTCAACAACAAACACCACAATAATGAACACTACAACAACGAAAATCAGAACAACGAACACTTCAACAACGAACACTACAACAACGAACACTACAACTACGAACATCTTAACAACAAACACCACAACAACGAACTTTACAACAACGAAGATCTCAACAACGAACATCTCAAACCGAACCTCTCAACAACGAACACTATAAACAACGAACACCACAACAACGAACATCACAACAATGAACATCACAACAACGAACATCTCAACAACGAACTCTACAACTACGAACCTCTCAACAACAAACACCACAACAACGAACTTTACAACAACGAACATCTCAACAACGAACCTCTCAACAACGAACACTATAAACAATGAACACCACAACAACGAACATCACAACAACGAACATCATAACAACGAACATCTCAACAACGAACTCTACAACTACGAACATCTCAACAACAAACACCACAACAACGAACTTTACAACAACGAACATCACAACAACGAACATCTCAACAACGAACAAGACAATAATGAACACTACAACAACGAAAATCAGAACAACGAACACTACAAGAACGAACACTACAACAACGAACATCACAACAACGACCATCATAAAAACGAACATCTCAACAACGAACACTACAACAACGAACACTAGAACAACGAACACCACAACAACGAACACCACAATAATGAACACTACAACAACGAACACTAGAACAACGAACACCACAACAACGAACACCACAATAATGAACACTACAACAACGAAAATCAGAACAACGAACACTTCAACAACGAACATCTCAACAACGAACTCTACAACTACGAACATCTCAACAACAAACACCACAACAACGAACTTTACAACAACGAACATCACAACAACGAACATCTCAACAACGAACAAGACAATAATGAACACTACAACAACGAAAATCAGAACAACGAACACTACAAGAACGAACACTACAACAACGAACATCACAACAACGACCATCATAAAAACGAACATCTCAACAACGAACACTACAACAACGAACACTAGAACAACGAACACCACAACAACGAACACCACAATAATGAACACTACAACAACGAACACTAGAACAACGAACACCACAACAACGAACACCACAATAATGAACACTACAACAACGAAAATCAGAACAACGAACACTTCAACAACGAACACTACAACAACGAACACTACAACTACGAACATCTCAACAACAAACACCACAACAACGAACTTTACAACAACGAGCAACACAACAACGAACATCTCAACAAAGAACACCACAATAATGAACACTACAACAACGAAAATCAGAACAACGAACACTACAACAACGAACACTACAACAGCGACCACTACAACTACGAAAACCTTAACAACAAACACCACAACAACGAACACCACAACAACGAACAATACAACAACGAACACCACAACAACATACTCCAAAACAACGAACTTTACAACAACGAACACCTCAACAACGAACATTACAACAACGAAAATCACAAAAACGACCATTACAACAACAAACACCACTACAACGAACACTACAATAATTAACACTACAACAACGAACAATACAACATTATACACTACAACAACGAACAAAACAACAACGAACACTTCAACAACGAACACTACAACAACGAACACCACAACAACGAACACCAAAACAACGAACACTACAACAACGAACACCACAACAACGAACACCACAACAACGAACACTACAACAACTAACATTACAACAACGAAAACTACAACAACAAACACTACAACAACGAACACCACATCAACGAACACCACAACAACGAACATTTCAACAACGAACACCTCAACAACGAATATCTCGACAACGAACACTACAACAACTAACATCACAACAACAAACATTGCAACAACGACCACCACAACAACGAACATCTCAACAACGATCCTCACAACAACGAACATCTCAACAACGAACACTACAACAACGAACATCTCAACAACGAATATCTCAACAACGAACACTACAACAACGAACACTACAACAACGAACACTACAACAACGAACATCTCAACAACGAACACTACAACAACGAACATCACAACAACGACCATCACAAAAACGAACATTTCAACAACAAACACCACAACAACGAACTTTACAATAACGAACATCTCAATAACGAACATCTCAACAACGAACCTCTCAACAACGAACACTACAACAATGAACACTACATCAACGAGCACCACAACAACGAACATCTCAACAACGTACACTACAACAACGAACACCACAAGAACGAACATCACAACAACGAACATCACAACAACGAAGATCTCAAAAACGAACACCACAATAATGAACACTACAACAACGAAAATCAGAACAACGAACACTACAACAACGAACACTACAACTACGAAAACCTTAACAACAAACACCACAACAACGAACTTTACAACAACGAACACCACAACAAAGAACAATACAACAACGAACACCACAACAACGAACTCCACAACAACGAACTTTACAACAACGAACTCCTCAACAACGAACATTACAACAACGAAAATCACATAAACGACCATTACAACAACGAACACCACTACAACGAACACTAAAACAACGAACACTACAACAACGAACATCTCAACAACGAACATCTCAACAATGAACACTACAATAATGAACACTACAACAACGAACACCACAACAACGAACACCACAACAACGAACACTACAAAAACGAACACCACAACAACGAACACCACAACAACGAACACTACAACAACGAACACCACAACAACCAAATTTACAACAATGAACACTACAACAACTAACATTACAACAACGAACACTACAACAACAAACACTACAACAACGGACGCTACAACAACGAACACCACAACAACGAACATTAGAGCAACGAACACTACAACAACGAACGTTATAATAACGAACTTAACAACAAGGAACACTACAACAACGAACACTACAACAACATACACTACAACAACGAACACTACAACAACAAACACTACAACAACGAACATTACAACAATGAACACTACAACAACGAACACTACAACAACGAACAGTATAACAACGAACACCACAACAACGAACATTACAACAACGAACACTACAACAACGAACACTACAACAACGAACACCTCAACAACGAACATTACAACAACGAAAATCACAAAAACGACCATTACAACAACAAACACCACTACAACGAACACTACAATAATTAACACTACAACAACGAACAATACAACATTATACACTACAACAACGAACAAAACAACAACGAACACTTCAACAACGAACACTACAACAACGAACACCACAACAACGAACACCAAAACAACGAACACTACAACAACGAACACCACAACAACGAACACCACAACAACGAACACTACAACAACTAACATTACAACAACGAAAACTACAACAACAAACACTACAACAACGAACACCACATCAACGAACACCACAACAACGAACATTTCAACAACGAACACCTCAACAACGAATATCTCGACAACGAACACTACAACAACTAACATCACAACAACAAACATTGCAACAACGACCACCACAACAACGAACATCTCAACAACGATCCTCACAACAACGAACATCTCAACAACGAACACTACAACAACGAACATCTCAACAACGAATATCTCAACAACGAACACTACAACAACGAACACTACAACAACGAACACTACAACAACGAACATCTCAACAACGAACACTACAACAACGAACATCACAACAACGACCATCACAAAAACGAACATTTCAACAACAAACATCACAACAACGAACTTTACAACAACGAACATCTCAATAACGAACATCTCAACAACGAACCTCTCAACAACGAACACTACAACAATGAACACTACATCAACGAGCACCACAACAACGAACATCTCAACAACGTACACTACAACAACGAACACCACAAGAACGAACATCACAACAACGAACATCACAACAACGAAGATCTCAAAACGAACACCACAATAATGAACACTACAACAACGAAAATCAGAACAACGAACACTACAACAACGAACACTACAACTACGAAAACCTTAACAACAAACACCACAACAACGAACTTTACAACAACGAACACCACAACAAAGAACAATACAACAACGAACACCACAACAACGAACTCCACAACAACGAACTTTACAACAACGAACTCCTCAACAACGAACATTACAACAACGAAAATCACATAAACGACCATTACAACAACGAACACCACTACAACGAACACTAAAACAACGAACACTACAACAACGAACATCTCAACAACGAACATCTCAACAATGAACACTACAACAATGAACACTACAACAACGAACACCACAACAACGAACACCACAACAACGAACACTACAAAAACGAACACCACAACAACGAACACCACAACAACGAACACTACAACAACGAACACCACAACAACCAAATTTACAACAATGAACACTACAACAACTAACATTACAACAACGAACACTACAACAACAAACACTACAACAACGGACGCTACAACAACGAACACCACAACAACGAACATTAGAGCAACGAACACTACAACAACGAACGTTATAATAACGAACTTAACAACAAGGAACACTACAACAACGAACACTACAACAACATACACTACAACAACGAACACTACAACAACAAACACTACAACAACGAACATTACAACAATGAACACTACAACAACGAACACTACAACAACGAACAGTACAACAACGAACACCACAACAACGAACATTACAACAACGAACACTACAACAACGAACACTACAACAACGAACACTACAACAACGAACTTTACAACAATGAACACTACAACAACGAACACTACAACAACGAACACTACAACAACGAACACTACAACAACGAACACCACATCAACGAACACCACAACAACGAACATCTCAACAACGAACATCTCAACAACGAATATCTCAACAACGAACACTACAACAACGAACATCACAACAACGGACATTACAACAACGACCAAAACAACAACGAACATCTCAGCAACGAACCTCTCAACTACGAACATCTCTACAACGAACACTACAACAACGAACATCTCAACAACGAACATCTACACAACGAACACTACAACAACGAACATCTCAACAACGAACATCTACACAACGAACACTACAAAAACGAACACCAAAACAACGAACACTACAACAACGAACACTACCACAACGAACACCACAAGAACGAACACTACAACAACGAACACTAAAACAACGAACACTACAACAACGAACATCTCAACAACGAACATCTCAACAATGAACACTACAACAATGAACACTAAAACAACGAACACCACAACAACGAACATCTCAACAACGAACACTACAACAACGAACATCACAACAACGACCATCACAAAAACGAACCTCTCAACAACGAACATCTCAACAACGAACATTACAACAACGAACACTAGAACAACGAACACCACAACAACGAACACCACAATAATGAACACTACAACAACGAACACCACAATAATGAACACTACAACAACGAACACTAAAACAACGAACACCACAGTAACGAACACCACAATAAAGAACACTACAACAACGAAAATCAGAACAACGAACACTTCAACAACGAACACTACAACAACGAACACTACAACTACGAACATCTCAACAACAAACACCACAACAACGAACTTTACAACAACGAACAACACAACAACGAACATCTCAACAAAGAACACCACAATAATGTACACTACAACAACGAAAATCAGAACAACGAACACTACAACAACGAACACTACAACAGCGAACACTACAACTACGAAAACCTTAACAACAAACACCACAACAACGAACTTTACAACAACGAACATCACAACAACGAACATCTCAACAACGAACAAGACAATAATGAACACTACAACAACGAAAATCAGAACAACGAACACTACAAGAACGAACACTACAACAACGAACATCACAACAACGACCATCATAAAAACGAACATCTCAACAACGAACACTACAACAACGAACACTAGAACAACGAACACCACAACAACGAACACCACAATAATGAACACTACAACAACGAACACTACAACAACGAACACCACAACAACGAACACCACAATAATGAACACTACAACAACGAAAATCAGAACAACGAACACTTCAACAACGAACACTACAACAACGAACTCTACAACTACGAACATCTCCCACAACAAACACCACAACAACGAACTTTACAACAACGAACATCACAACAACGAACACATCTCAACAAACGAACAAGACAATAATGAACACTACAACAACGAAAATCAGAACAACGAACACTACAACAAACTAACACTACAAAACGAACATCACAACAACGACCATCACAAGAACGAACATCTCAACATCGAACACTACAACAACGAACACTAGAACAACGAACACCACAACAACGAACACCACAATAATGAACACTACACAACGAACACTAGAACAACGAACACCACAACAACGAACACCACAATAATGAACACTACAACAACGAAAATCAGAACAACGAACACTTCAACAACGAAACACTACAACAACGAACACTACAACTACGAACATCTCAACAACAAACACCACAACAACGAACTTTACAACAACGAACAACACAACAACGAACATCTCAACAAAGAACACCACAATAATGAACACTACAACAACGAAAATCAGACAACGAACACTACAACAACGAACACTACAACAGCGACCACTACAACTACGAAAACCTTAACAACAAAACACCACAACAACGAACACCACAACAACGAACAATACAACAACGAACACCACAACAACATACTCCAAAACAACGAACTTTACAACAACGAACACCTCAACAACGAACATTACAACAACGAAAATCACAAAAACGACCATTACAACAACAAACACCACTACAACGAACAACTACAATAATTAACACTACAACAACGAACAATAACAACATTAACACTACAACAACGAACAAAACAACAACGAACACTTCAACAACGAACACTACAACAACGAACACCACAACAACGAACACCAAAACAACGAACACTACAACAACGAACACCACAACAACGAACACCACAACAACGAACACTACAACAACTAACATTACAACAACGAAAACTACAACAACAAACACTACAACAACGAACACCAATCAACGAACACCACAACAACGAACATTTCAACAACGAACACCTCAACAACGAATATCTCGACAACGAACACTACAACAACTAACATCACAAACAACAAACATTGCAACAACGACCACCACAACAACGAACATCTCAACAACGATCCTCACAACAACGAACATCTCAACAACGAACACTACAACAACGAACATCTCAACAACGAATATCTCAACAACGAACACTACACAACGAACACTACAAACAACGAACACTACAACAACGAACATCTCAACAACGAACACTACAACAACGAACATCACAACAACGACCATCACAAAAACGAACATTTCAACAACAAACACCACAACAACGAACTTTACAATAACGAACATCTCAATAACGAACATCTCAACAACGAACCTCTCAACAACGAACACTACAACAATGAACACTACATCAACGAGCACCACAACAACGAACATCTCAACAACGTACACTACAACAACGAACACCACAAGAACGAACATCACAACAACGAACATCACAACAACGAAGATCTCAAAAACGAACACCACAATAATGAACACTACAACAACGAAAATCAGAACAACGACACTACAACAACGAACACTACAAACTACGAAAACCTTAACAACAAACACCACAACAACGAACTTTACAACAACGAACACCACAACAAAGAACAATACAACAAACGAACACCACAACAACGAACTCCACAACAACGAACTTTACAACAACGAACTCCTCAACAAACGAACATTACAACAACGAAAATCACATAAACGACCATTACAACAACGAAACCACTACAACGAACACTAAAACAACGAACACTACAACAACGAACATCTCAACAACGAACATCTCAACAATGACACTACAACAATGAAACACTACAACAACGAACACACAACAACGAACACCACAACAACGAACACTACAAAAACGAACACCACAACAACGAACACCACAACAACGAACACTACAACAACGAACACCACAACAACCAAATTTACAACAATGAACACTACAACAACTACATTAAACAACGAACACTACAACAACAAACACTACAACAACGGACGCTACAACAACGAACACCACAACAACGAACATTAGAGCAACGAACACTACAACCAACGAACGTTATAATAACGAACTTAACAACAAGGAACACTACAACAACGAACACTACAACAACATACACTACAACAACGAACACTACAACAACAAACACTACAACAACGAACATTACAACAATGAACACTACAACAACGAACACTACAACAACGAACAGTACAACAACGAACACCACAACAACGAACATTACAACAACGAACACTACAACAACGAACACTACAACAACGAAACACTCAACAACGAACATTACAACAACGAAAATCACTAAAACGACCATTACAACAACAAACACCACTACAACGAACACTACAATAATTAAACACTACAACAACGAACAATACAACATTATACACTACAACAACGAACAAAACAACAACGAACACTTCAACACGAACACTACAACAACGAACACCACAACAACGAACACCAAAACAACGAACACTACAACAACGAACACCACAACAACGAACACACAACAACGACACTACAACAACTAACATTACAACAACGAAAACTACAACAACAAACACTACACAACGAACACCACATCAACGAACACCACAACAACGAACTTTCAACAACGAACACCTCAACAACGAATATCTCGACAACGAACACTACAACAACTATACATACAACAACAAACATTGCAACAACGACCACCACAACAACGAACATCTCAACAACGATCCTCACAACAACGAACATCTCAACAACGAACACTACAACAACGAACATCTCAACAACGAATATCTCAACAACGAACACTACAACAACGAACACTACAACAACGAAACACTACAACAACGAACATCTCAAACAACGAACACTACAACAACGAACATCACAACAACGACATCACAAAAACGAACATTTCAACAACAAACACCACAACAACGAACTTTACAACACGAACATCTCAATAACGAACATCTCACACAACGAACCTCTCAACAACGAACACTACAACAATGAACACTACATCAACGAGCACCACAACAACGACATCTAAACAACGTTCACTACAACAACGAACACCACAAGAACGAACATCACAACAACGAACATCACAACAACGAAGATCTCAAAAAACGAACACCACAATAATGAACACTACAACAACGAAAATCAGAACAACGAACACTACAACTACGAAAACCTTAACAACAAACACCACAACAACGAACTTACAACAACGAACACCACAACAAAGAACAATACAACACAACGAAACACCACAACAACGAACTCCACAACAACGAACTTTACAACAACGAACTCCTCAACAACGAACATTACAACAACGAAAATCAATAAACGACCATTCAACAAACGAAAACCACTACAACGAACACTAAAACAACGAACACTACAACAACGAACATCTCAACAACGAACATCTCAACAATGAACACTAACAATGAACACTACAACAACGAACACCACAACAACGAACACCACAACAACGAACACTACAAAACGAACACCACAACAACGAACACCACAACAAACGAACACTACAACAACGAACACAACAACCAAATTTACAACAATGAACACTACAACAACTAACATTACAACAACGAACACTACAACAACAAACACTACAACAACGGACGCTACAACAACGAACACCACAACAACGAACATTAGAGCAACGAACACTACAACAACGAACGTTATAATAACGAACTTAACAACAAGGAACACTACAACAACGAACACTACAACAAAACACTACAACAACGAACACTACAACAACAAACACTACAAAAACGAACATTACAACAATGAACACTACAACAACGAACACTACAACAACGAACAGTACAACAACGAACACCACAACAACGAACATTACAACAACGAACACTACAACAACGACAAACTACAACAACGAACACTCAACAACGAACATTACAACAACGAAAATCACAAAAACGACCATTACAACAACAAACACCACTACAACGAACACTACAATAATTAACACTACAACAACGAACAATACAACATTATACACTACAACAACGAACAAAACAACAACGAACACTTCAACAACGAACACTACAACAACGAACACCACAACACGAACACCAAAACAACGAACACTACAACAACGAACACCACAACAACGAACACCACAACAACGAACACTACAACAACTAACATTACAACAACGAAAACTACAACAACAAACACTACAACAACGAACACCACATCAACGAACACCACAACAACGAACATTTCAACAACGAACACCTCAACAACGAATATCTCGACAACGAACACTACAACAACTAACATCACAACAACAAACATTGCAACAACGACCACCACAACAACGAACATCTCAACAACGATCCTCACAACAACGAACATCTCAACAACGAACACTACAACAACAACACTACAACAACGAACACTCAACAACGAATACAACAACGAACACTACAACAACGAACACTACCCAAAAACACAACAACACAACAACAACGAAAAAACAACGAACACTACAACAACGAACATCTCAACAACGAACACTACAACAACGAACATCACAACAACGACCATCACAAAAACGAACATTTCAACAACAAACACCACAACAACGAACTTTACAACAACGAACATCTCAATAACGAACATCTCAACAACGAACCTCTCAACAACGAACACTACAACAATGAACACTACATCAACGAGCACCACAACAACGAACATCTAAACAACGTACACTACAACAACGAACACCACAAGAACGAACATCACAACAACGAACATCACAACAACGAAGATCTCAAAAACGAACACCACAATAATGAACACTACAACAAACGAAAATCAGAACAACGAACACTACAACAACGAACACTACAACTACGAAAACCTTAACAACAAACACCACAACAACGAACTTTACAACAACGAACACCACAACAAAGAACAATACAACAACGAACACCACAACAACGAACTCCACAACAACGAACTTTACAACAACGAACTCCTCAACAACGAACATTACAACAACGAAAATCACATAAACGACCATTACAACAACGAACACCACTACAACGAACACTAAAACAACGAACACTACAACAACGAACATCTCAACAACGAACATACTCAACAATGAACACTACAACAATGAACACTACAACAACGAACACCACAACAACGAACACCACAACAACGAACCTACAAAAAACGCACACCACAACAACGAACACCACAACAACGAACACTACAACAACGAACACCACAACAACCAAATTTACAACAATGAACACTACAACAACTAACATACAACACGAACACTACAACAACAAACACTACAACAACGGACGCTACAAACAACGAACACCACAACAACGAACATTAGAGCAAACGAACACTACAACAACGAACGTTATAATAACGAACTTAACAACAAGGAACACTACAACAACGAACACTACAACAACATACACTACAACAACGAACACTACAACAACAAACACTACAAACAACGAACATTACAACAATGAACACTACAACAAACGAACACTACAACAACGAACAGTACAACAACGAACACCACAACAACGAACATTACAACAACGAACACTACAACAACGAACACTACAACAACGAACACTACAACAACGAACTTTACAACAATGAACACTACAACAACGAACACTACAACAACGAACACTACAACAACGACACTACAACAACGAACACCACATCAACGAACACCACAACAACGAACATCTCAACAACGAACATCTCAACAACGAATATCTCAACAACGAACACTACAACAACGAACATCACAACAACGGACATTACAACAACGACCAAAACAACAACGAACATCTCAGCAACGAACCTCTCAACTACGAACATCTCTACAACGAACACTACAACAACGAACATCTCAACAACGAACATCTACACAACGAACACTACAACAACGAACACTACAAAAACGAACACCAAAACAACGAACACTACAAAAACGAACACTACCACAACGAACACCACAAGAACGAACACTACAACAACGAACACTAAACAACGAACACTACAACAACGAACATCTCAACAACGAACATCTCAACAATGAACACTACAACAATGAACACTAAACAACGAACACCACAACAACGAACATCTCAACAACGAACACTACAACAACGAACATCACAACAACGACCATCACAAAAACGAACCTCTCAACAACGAACATCTCAACAACGAACATTACAACAACGAACACTAGAACAACGAACACCACAACAACGAACACCACAATAATGAACACTACAACAACGAACACCACAATAATGAACACTACAACAACGAACACTAAACAACGAACACCACAGTAACGAACACCACAATAAAGAACACTACAACAACGAAAATCAGAACAACGAACACTTCAACAACGAACACTACAACAACGAACACTACAACTACGAACATCTCAACAACAAACACCACAACAACGAACTTTACAACAACGAACAACACAACAACGAACATCTCAACAAAGAACACCACAATAATGTACACTACAACAACGAAAATCAGAACAACGAACACTACAACAACGAACACTACAACAAGCGAACACTACAACTACGAAAACCTTAACAACAAACACCACAACAACGAACATCTCAACAACGAACATCTCAACAACGAACACTACAACAACGAACACCACAACAACGAACACTACCACAACGAACACCACAACAACGACCACTACAACAACGAACACTAAAACAACGAACACTACAACAACGAACACTACAACAACGAACACTACCACAACGAACACGACAACAACGAACACTACAACAACGAACACTAAAACAACGAACACTACAACAACGAACACCAAAACAACGAACACAACAACAACGAACACTACAACAACGAACACCACAATTATGAACACTACAACAACGAACACCAAAACAACGAGCACTACTACAACGAACACTACAACAATGAACACTACCACAACGAACACCACAACAACGAACACTACAACAACGAACACTAAAATAACGAACACTACAACAACGAATATCTCAACAACGAACACTACAACAATGAACACTACAACAACGAACACTAGAACAACGAACACCACAACAACGAAACACCACAATAATGAACACTACTACAACGAACACTAGAACAACGAACACCACAACAACGAACATCTCAACAACGAACTCTACAACTATGAACATCTCAACAACAACACCACAACAACGAACTTTACAACAACCAACATCTCAACAACGAACATCTCAACAACGAAACCTCTCAACAACGAACACTATAAACAAAAACACCACAACAACGAACATCACAACAACGAACACCACAACAACGAACATCTCAACAACGAACTCAACAACTACAAACTTCTCAACAACAAACACCACAACAACGAACTTTACAACAACGAACATCTCAATAACGAACATCTCAACAACGAACCTCTCAACAACGAACACTACAACAATGAACACTACATCAACGAGCACCACAACAACGACATCTCAACAACGAACACTACAACAACGAACACCACAAGAACGAACATCACAACAACGAACATCACAACAACGAAGATCTCAAAAACGAACACCACAATAATGAACACTACAACAACGAAAATCAGAACAACGAACACTACAACAACGAACACTACAACTACCGAAAACCTTAACAACAAACACCACAACAACGAACTTTACAACAACGAACACCACAACAAAGAACAATACAACAACGAACACCACAACAACGAACTCCACAACAACGAACTTTACAACAACGAACTCCTCAACAACGAACAATACAACAACGAAAATCACATAAACGACCATTACAACAACGAACACCACTACAACGAACACTAAAACAACGAACACTACAACAACGAACATCTCAACAACGAACATCTCAACAATGAACACTACAACAATGAACACTACAACAACGAACACCACAACAACGAACACCACAACAACGAACACTACAAAAACGAACACCACAACAACGAACACCACAACAACGACACTACAACAACGAACACCACAACAACAAAATTTACAACAATGAACACTACAACAACTAACATTACAACAACGAACACTACAACAACGAACACTACAACAACGGACGCTACAACAACGAACACCACAACAACGACATTAGAGCAACGAACACTACAACAACGAACGTTATAATAACGAACTTAACAACAAGGAACACTACAACAAGGAACACTACAACAACATACACTACAACAACGAACACTACAACAACAAACACTACAACAACGAACATTACAACAATGAACACTACAACAACGAACACTACAACAACGAACAGTACAACAACGAACACCACAACAACGAACATTACAACAACGAACACTACAACAACGAACACTACAACAACGAACACTACAACAACGAACTTTACAACAATGAACACTACAACAACGAACACTACAACAACGAACACTACAACAACGAACACTACAACAAGGAACACCACATCAACGAACACCACAACAACGAACATCTCAACAACGAACATCTCAACAACGAATATCTCAACAACGAACACTACAACAACGAACATCACAACAACGGACATTACAACAACGACCAAAACAACAACGAACATCTCAGCAACGAACCTCTCAACTACGAACATCTCAACAACGAACACTACAACAACGAACATCTCAACAACGAACATCTACACAACGAACACTACAACAACGAACACTACAAAAAACGAACACCAAAACAACGAACACTACAACAACGAACACTACCACAACGAACACCACAAGAACGAACACTACAACAACGAACACTAAAACAACGAACACTACAACAACGAACATCTCAACAACGAACATCTCAACAATGAACACTACAACAATGAACACTAAAACAACGAACACCACAACAACGAACATCTCAACAACGAACACTACAACAACGAACATCACAACAACGACCATCACAAAACGACCTCTCAACAACGAACATCTCAACAACGAACATTACAACAACGAACACTAGAACAACGAACACCACAACAACGAACACCACAATAATGAACACTACAACAACGAACACTAAAACAACGAACACCACAGTAACGAACACCACAATAAAGAACACTACAACAACGAAAATCAGAACAACGAACACTTCAACAACGAACACTACAACAACGAACACTACAACTACGAACATCTCAACAACAACACCACAACAACGAACTTTACAACAACGAACAACACAACAACGAACATCTCAACAAAGAACACCACAATAATGTACACTACAACAACGAAAATCAGAACAACGAACACTACAACAACGAAACACTACAACAGCGAACACTACAACTACGAAAACCTTAACAACAAACACCACAACAACGAACACCACAACAAACGAACAATACAACAACGAACACCACAACAACATACTCCACAACATCGAACACTACAACAACTAACATTACAACAACGAAAACTACAACAACAAACACTACAACAACGAACACCACATCAACAAACACCACAACAACGAACATCTCAACAACGAACATCTCAACAACGAATATCTCAACAACGAACACTACAAAAACGAAAATCACAACAACGAACAATACAACAACGACCACCACAACAACGAACATCTCAACAACGAACCTCTCAACAACGAACATCTCAACAACGAACACTACAACAACGAACAATCTCAACAACGAATATCTCAACAACGAACACTACAACAACGAACACTACAATAACGAACACCAAAAACAACGAACAATACAACAACGAACACTACAACAACGAACACTACCACAACGAACACCACAACAACGAACACTACAACAACGAACACTAAAACAACGAACACTACAACAACTAACATCTCAACAACGAACATCTCAACAACGAACACTACAACAATGAACACTACAACAACGAACACCACAACAACGAACATGTCAACAACGAACAATACAACAACGAACATCACAACAACGACCATCACAAAAACGAACATCTCAACAGCAAACATCTCAACAACAAACACTACAACAACGAACACTAGAACAACGAACACCACAACAACGAACACCACAGTAATGAACACTACAACAACGAACACTAGAAGAACGAACACTTCAACAACAAACACCACAATAATGAACACTACAACAACGAAAATCAGAACAACGAACACTTCAACAACGAACACTACAACAACGAACACTACAACTACGAACATCTTAACAACAAACACCACAACAACGAACTTTACAACAACGAAGATCTCAACAACGAACATCTCAAACCGAACCTCTCAACAACGAACACTATAAACAACGAACACCACAACAAACGAACATCACAACAATGAACACCACAACAACGAACATCTCAACAACGAACTCTACAACTACGAACCTCTCAACAACAAACACCACAACAACGAACTTTACAACAACGAACATCTCAACAACGAACCTCTCAACAACGAACACTATAAACAATGAACACCACAACAACGAACATCACAACAACGAACATCATAACAACGAACATCTCAACAACGAACTCTACAACTACGAACATCTCAACAACAAACACCACAACAACGAACTTTACAACAACGAACATCACAACAACGAACATCTCAACAACGAACAAGACAATAATGAACACTACAACAACGAAAATCAGAACAACGAACACTACAAGAACGAACACTACAACAAACGAACATCACAACAACGACCATCATAAAAACGAACATCTCAACAACGAACACTACAACAAACGAACACTAGAACAACGAACACCACAAACAACGAACACCACAATAATGAACACTACAACAACGAACACTAGAACAACGAACACCACAACAACGAACACCACAATAATGAACACTACAACAACGAAAATCAGAACAACGAACACTTCAACAACGAACACTACAACAACGAACTCTACAACTACGAACATCTCCACAACAAACACCACAACAACGAACTTTACAACAACGAACATCACAACAACGAACATCTCAACAACGAACAAGACAATAATGAACACTACAACAACGAAATCAGAACAACGAACACTACAACAACGAACACTACAACAACGAACATCACAACAACGACCATCACAAGAACGAACATCTCAACATCGAACACTACAACAACGAACACTAGAACAACGAACACCACAACAACGAACACCACAATAATGAACACTACAACAACGAACACTAGAACAACGAACACCACAACAACGAACACCACAATAATGAACACTACAACAACGAAAATCAGAACAACGAAACACTTCAACAACGAACACTACAACAACGAACACTACAACTACGAACATCTCAACAACAAACACCACAACAACGAACTTTACAACAAACGAACAACACAACAACGAACATCTCAACAAAGAACACCACAATAATGAACACTACAACAACGAAAATCAGAACAACGAACACTACAACAACGAACACTACAACAGCGACCACTACAACTACGAAAACCTTAACAACAAACACCACAACAACGAACACCACAACAACGAACAATACAACAACGAACACACAACAACATACTCCAAACAACGAACTTTACAACAACGAACACCTCAACAACGAACATTACAACAACGAAAATCACAAAAACGACCATTACAACAACAAACACCACTACAACGAACACTACAATAATTAACACTACAACAACGAACAATACAACATTATACACTACAACAACGAACAAAACAACAACGAACACTTCAACAACGAACACTACAACAACGAACACCACAACAACGAACACCAAACAACGAACACTACAACAACGAACACCACAACAACGAACACCACAACAACGAACACTACAACAACTAACATTACAACAACGAAAACTACAACAACAAACACTACAACAACGAACACCACATCAACGAACACCACAACAACGAACATTTCAACAACGAACACCTCAACAACGAATATCTCGACAACGAACACTACACAACTAACATCACAACAACAAACATTGCAACAACGACCACCACAACAACGAACATCTCAACAACGATCCTCACAACAACGAACATCTCAACAACGAACACTACAACAACGAACATCTCAACAACGAATATCTCAACAACGACCACTACAACAACGAACACTACAACAACGAACACCAAAACAACGACCAATACAACAACGAACACTACAACAACGATCACTACCACAACGAACACCAAAACAACGAACACTACAACAACGAACACTAAAACAACGAACACTACAACAACGAACATCTCAACAACGAACACTACAACAACGAACATCACAACAACGACCATCACAAAAACGAACATTTCAACAACAAACACCACAACAACGAACTTTACAACAACGAACATCTCAATAACGAACATCTCAACAACGAACCTCTCAACAACGAACACTACAACAATGAACACTACATCAACGAGCACCACAACAACGAAACATCTCAACAACGTACACTACAACAACGAACACCACAAGAACGAACATCACAACAACGAACATCACAACAACGAAGATCTCAAAAACGAACACCACAATAATGAAACACTACAACAACGAAAATCAGAACAAACGAACACTACAACAACGAACACTACAACTACGAAAACCTTAACAACAAACACCACAACAACGAACTTTACAACAACGAACACCACAACAAAGAACAATACAACAACGAACACCACAACAACGAACTCCACAACAACGAACTTTACAACAACGAACTCCTCAACAACGAACATTACAACAACGAAAATCACATAAACGACCATTACAACAACGAACACCACTACAACGAACACTAAAACAACGAACACTACAACAACGAACATCTCAACAACGAACATCTCAACAATGAACACTACAACAATGAACACTACAACAACGAACACCACAACAACGAACACCACAACAACGAACACTACAAAACGAACACCACAACAACGAACACCACAACAACGAACACTACAACAACGAACACCACAACAACCAAATTTACAACAATGAACACTACAACAACTAACATTACAACAACGAACACTACAACAACAAACACTACAACAACGGACGCTACAACAACGAACACCACAACAACGAACATTAGAGCAACGAACACTACAACAACGAACGTTATAATAACGAACTTAACAACAAGGAACACTACAACAACGAACACTACAACAACATACACTACAACAACGAACACTACAACAACAAACACTACAACAACGAACATTACAACAATGACACTACAACAACGAACACTACAACAACGAACAGTACAACAACGAACACCACAACAACGAACATTACAACAACGAACACTACAACAACGAACACTACAACAACGAACACTACAACAACGAACTTTACAACAATGAACACTACAACAACGAACACTACAACAACGAACACTACAACAACGAACACTACAACACACGAACACCACATCAACGAACACCACAACAACGAACATCTCAACAACGAACATCTCAACAACGAATATCTCAACAACGAACACTACACCAACGAACAATCACAACAACGGACATTACAACAACGACCAAAACACAACGAACATCTCAGCAACGAACCTCTCAACTACGAACATCGCTACAACGACACTACAACAACGAACATCCTCAACAACGAACATCTACTACAACGAACACTACAACAACGAACACTACAAAAAACGAACACCAAAACAACGAACACTACAACAACGAACACTTACCACAACGAACACCACAAGACGAACACTACAACAACGAACACTAAAACAACGAACACTACAACAACGAACATCTCAACAACGAACATCTCAACAATGACCACTACAACAATGAACACTAAACCACGAACACGCACAACAACGAACATCTCAACAAACGAACACTACAACAACGAACATCACAACAACGACCATCACAAAAACGAACCTCTCAACAACGAACATCTCAACAACGAACAATACAACAACGACACTAGACACAACGAACACCACAACAACGAACACCAACAATAATGAACACTACAACAACGAACACCACAATAATGAACACTACAAACAACGAACACTAAACAACGAACACCACAGTAACGAACACCACACAATAAGAACACTACAACAACGAAAATCAGAACAACGAACCAATTCAACAACGAACACTACAACAACGAACACTACAACTACGAACATCTCAACAACAAACACCACACAACGAACTTTACAACAAACGAACAACACAACAACGAACATCTCAACAAAGAACACCACAATAATGTACACTAACAACACCGAAAATCAGTAACAACGAACAATGACAACAACGAACACTACAACAGCGAACACTACAACTACGAAAACCTTAACAACAACACCACAACAACGAACATCTCAACAACGAACATCTCAACAACGAACACTACAACAACGAACACCACAACAACGAACACTACCACAACGAACACCACACAACGACCACTACAACAACGAACACTAAAACAACGAACACTACAACACGAACACTACAACAAACGAACACTACCACAACGAACACGACATACAACGACACTACAACAACGAACACTAAAACAACGAACACTACAACAACGAACACCAAAACAACTGAACACTACAACAACGAACACTACAACAACGAACACCACAATTATGAACACTACAACAACGAACACCAAAACAACGAACACTACTACAACGAACACTACAACAATGAACACTACCACAACGAACACCACAACAACGAACACTACAACAACGAACACTAAAATAACGAACACTACAACAACGAATATCTCAACAACGAACACTACAACAATGAACACTACAACAACGAACACTAGAACAACGAACACCACAACAACGAACACCACAATAATGAACACTACTACAACGAACACTAGAACAACGAACACCACAACAACGAACATCTCAACAACGAACTCTACAACTATGAACATCTCAACAACAAACACCACAACAACGAACTTTACAACAACCAACATCTCAACAACGAACATCTCAACAACGAACCTCTCAACAACGAACACTATAAACAAAAACACCACAACAACGAACATCACAACAACGAACACCACAACAACGAACATCTCAACAACGAACTCTACAACTACAAACTTCTCAACAACAAACACCACAACAACGAACTTTACAACAACGAACATCTCAATAACGAACATCTCAACAACGAACCTCTCAACAACGAACACTACAACAATGAACACTACATCAACGAGCACCACAACAACGAACATCTCAACAACGAACACTAACAACAACGAACACCACAAGAACGAACATCACAACAACGGAACATCACAACAACGAAGAATCTCAAAACGAACACCACAATAATTAAACACTACAACAACGAAAATCAGAACAACGAACACTACAACAACGAACACTACAAACTACGAAAACCTTAACAACAAACACCACAACAACGAACTTTACAACAAACGAACACCACAACAAAGAACAATACAACAACGAACACCCACAACAACGAACTCCACAACAACGAACTTTACAACAACGAACTCCTCAACAACGAACATTACAACAACGAAAATCACATAAACGACCATTACAAACCAACGAACACCACTACAACGAACACTAAAACAACGAACACTACAACAACGAACATCTCAACAACGAACATCTCAACAATGAACACAACACAATGAACACTACAACAACGAACACCACAACCTACGAACACCACAACAACGAACACTACAAAAAACGAACACCACAACAACGAACACCACAACAACGAACACTACAACAACGAACACCACAACAACAAAATTTACAACAATGAACACTACAACAACTAACATTACAACAACGAACACTACAACAACGAACACTACAACAACGGACGCTACAACAACGAACACCACAACAAACGAACATTAGAGCAACGAACACTACAACAACGAACGTTATAATAACGAACTTAACAACAAGGAACATTACAACAACGAACACTACAACAACATACACTACAACAACGAACACTACAACAACAAACACTACAACAACGAACATTACAACAATGAACACTACAACAACGAACACTACAACAACGAACAGTACAACAACGAACACCACAACAACGAACATTACAACAACGAACACTACAACAACGAACACTACAACAACGAACACTACAACAACGAACTTTACAACAATGAACACTACAACAACGAACACTACAACAACGAACACTACAACAACGAACACTACAACAAGGAACACCACATCAACGAACACCACAACAACGAACATCTCAACAACGAACATCTCAACAACGAATATCTCAACAACGAACACTACAACAACGAACATCACAACAACGGACATTACAACAACGACCAAAACAACAACGAACATCTCAGCAACGAACCTCTCAACTACGAACATCTCAACAACGAACACTACAACAACGAACATCTCAACAACGAACATCTACACAACGAACACTACAACAACGAACACTACAAAAACGAACACCAAAACAACGAACACTACAACAACGAACACTACCACAACGAACACCACAAGAACGAACACTACAACAACGAACACTAAAACAACGAACACTACAACAACGAACATCTCAACAACGAACATCTCAACAATGAACACTACAACAATGAACACTAAAACAACGAACACCACAACAACGAACATCTCAACAACGAACACTACAACAACGAACATCACAACAACGACCATCACAAAAACGAACCTCTCAACAACGAACATCTCAACAACGAACATTACAACAACGAACACTAGAACAACGAACACCACAACAACGAACACCACAATAATGAACACTACAACAACGAACACTAAAACAACGAACACCACAGTAACGAACACCACAATAAAGAACACTACAACAACGAAAATCAGAACAACGAACACTTCAACAACGAACACTACAACAACGAACACTACAACTACGAACATCTCAACAACAAACACCACAACAACGAACTTTACAACGAACAACACACAACAACGAACATCTCAACAAAGAACACCACAATAATGTACACTACAACAACGAAAATCAGAAAACGAACACTACAACAACGAACACTACAACAGCGAACACTACAACTACGAAAACCTTAACAACAAACACCACAACAACGAACACCACAACAACGAACAATACAACAACGAACACCACAACAACATACTCCACAACATCGAACACTACAACAACTAACATTACAACAACGAAAACTACAACAACAAACACTACAACAACGAACACCACATCAACAAACACCACAACAACGAACATCTCAACAATGAACATCTCAACAACGAATATCTCAACAACGAACACTACAAAAACGAAAATCACAACAACGAACAATACAACAACGACCACCACAACAACGAACATCTCAACAACGAACCTCTCAACAACGAACATCTCAACAACGAACACTACAACAACGAACATCTCAACAACGAATATCTCAACAACGAATACTACAACAACGAACACTACAATAACGAACACCCAAACAACGAACAATACAACAACGAACACTACAACAACGAACACTACCACAACGAACACCAAAACAACGAACACTACAACAACGAACACTAAAACAACGAACACTACAACAACGAACATCTCAACAACGAACATCTCAACAACGAACACTACAACAATGAACACTACAACAACGAACACCACAACAACGAACATGTCAACAACGAACAATACAACAACGAACATCACAACAACGACCATCACAAAAACGAACATCTCAACAGCAAACATCTCAACAACAAACACTACAATAACGAACACTAGAACAACGAACACCACAACAACGAACACCACAGTAATGAACACTACAACAACGAACACTAGAAGAACGAACACTTCAACAACAAACACCACAATAATGAACACTACAACAACGAAAATCAGAACAACGAACACTTCAACAACGAACACTACAACAACGAACACTACAACTACGAACATCTTAACAACAAACACCACAACAACGAACTTTACAACAACGAAGATCTCAACAACGAACATCTCAAAACCGAACCTCTCAACAACGAACACTATAAACAACGAACACCACAACAACGAACATCACAACAATGAACACCACAACAACGAACATCTCAACAACGAACTCTACAACTACGAACCTCTCAACAACAAACACCACAACAACGAACTTTACAACAACGAACATCTCAACAACGAACCTCTCAACAACGAACACTATAAACAATGAACACCACAACAACGAACATCACAACAACGAACATCATAACAACGAACATCTCAACAACGAACTCTACAACTACGAACATCTCAACAACAAACACCACAACAACGAACTTTACAACAACGAACATCACAACAACGAACATCTCAACAACGAACAAGACAATAATGAACACTACAACAACGAAAATAAGAACAACGAACACTACAAGAACGAACACTACAACAACGAACATCACAACAACGACCATCATAAAAACGAACATCTCAACAACGAACACTACAACAACGAACACTAGAACAACGAACACCACAACAACGAACACCACAATAATGAACACTACAACAACGAACACTAGAACAACGAACACCACAACAACGAACACCACAATAATGAACACTACAACAACGAAAATCAGAACAACGAACACTTCAACAACGAACACTACAACAACGAACACTACAACTACGAACATCTCAACAACAAACACCACAACAACGAACTTTACAACAACGAACATCACAACAACGAACATCTCAACAACGAACAAGACAATAATGAACACTACAACAACGAAAATCAGAACAATGAACACTACAACAACGAACACTACAACAACGAACATCACAACAACGACCATCACAAAAACGAACATCTCAACATCGAACACTACAACAACGAACACTAGAACAACGAACACCACAACAACGAACACCACAATAATGAACACTACAACAACGAACACTAGAACAACGAACACCACTACAACGAACACCACAATAATGAACACTACAACAACGAAAATCAGAACAACGAACACTTCAACAATGAACAATGCAACAACGAACACTACAACTACGAACATCTCAACAACAAACACCACAACAACGAACTTTACAACAACTAACAACACAACAACGAACATCTCAACAAAGAACACCACAATAATGAACACTACAACAACGAAAATCAGAACAACGAACACTACAACAACGAACACGACAACAGCGAACACTACAACTACGAAAACCTTAACAACAAACACCACAATAACGAACACCACAACAACGAACAATACAACAACGGACACCACAACAACATACTCCACAACAACGAACTTTACAACAACGAACACCTCAACAACGAACATTACAACAACGAAAATCACAAAAACGACCATTACAACAACGAACACCACTACAACGAACACTACAATAATTAACACTACAACAACGAACAATACAACATTAAACACTACAACAACGAACAAAACAACAACGAACACTTCAACAACGAACACTACAACAACGAACACCACAACAACGAACACCACTACAACGAACACTACAACAACGAACACCACAACAACGAACACCACAACAACGAACACTACAACAACTAACATTACAACAACGAAAACTACAACAACAAACACTACAACAACGAACACCACATCAACGAACACCACAACAACGAACATTTCAACAACGAACACCTCAACAACGAATATCTCGACAACGAACACTACAACAACTAACATCACAACAACAAAACATTGCAACAACGACCACCACAACAACGAACATCTCAACAACGATCCTCACAACAACGAACATCTCAACAACGAACACTACAACAACGAACATCTCAACAACGAATATCTCAACAACGAACACTACAACAACGAACACTACAACAACGAACACCAAAACAACGACCAATACAACAACGAACACTACAACAACGAACACTACCACAACGAACACCACAACAACGAACACTACAACAACGAACACTAAAACAACGAACACTACAACAACGAACATCTCAACAACGAACATCTCAACAACGAACACTACAACAACGAACATCACAACAACGACCATCACAAAAACGAACATCTCAACAACAAACATCTCAACAACGAACACTACAACAACGAACACTAGAACAACGAACACCACAACAACGAACACCACAATAATGAACACTACAACAACGAACACTAGAACAACGAACACCACAACAACGAACACCATAATAATGAACACTACAACAACGAAAATCAGAACAACGAACACTTCAACAACGAACACTACAACAACGAACACTACAACTACCAACATCTTAACAACAAACACCACAACAACGAACTTTACAACAACGAACATCTCAACAACGAACATCTCAAAAACGAACCTCACAACAACGAACACTATAAACAACGAACACCACAACAACGAACATCACAACAATGAACACCACAACAACGAAAATCAGAACAACGAACACTACAACAACGAACACTACAACAACGAACATCACAACAACGACCATCACAAAAACGAACATCTCAACAACGAACACTACAACAACGAACACTAGAACAACGAACACTACAACAACGAACACCACAATAATGAACACTACAACAACGAAAATCAGAACAACGAACACTTTCAACAACGAACACTACAACAACGAACACTACAACTACGAACATCTCAACAACAAACACCACAACAACGAACTTTACAACAACGACATCCAACAACGAACATCTCACCAACGAACAAGACAATAATGAAACATTACAACAACGAAAATCAGAACAAGGAACACCTACAACAACGAACACTACAACAACAAGAACATACAACAACGACCATCCCCCAAAACGAACATCTCAACATCGAACACTACAACAACGAACACTAGAACAACGAACACCACAACAACGAACACCACAATAAATGAACACTACAACAACGAACACTAGAACAACGAACACCACAACAACGAACACACATAATGAACACTACAACAACGAAAATCAGAACAACGAACACTTCAACAATGAACAATGCAACAACGAACACTACACTAACGAACATCTCAACAACAAACACCACAACAACGAACTTTACAACAACGAACAACACAACAACGAACATCTCAACAAAGAACACCACAATAATGAACACTACAACAACGAAAATCAGAACAACGAACACTACAACAACGAACACGACAACAGCAAACACTACAACTACGAAAACCTTAACAACAAACACCACAATAACGAACACCACAACAACGAACAATACAACAACGGACACCACAACAACATACTCCACAACAACGAACTTTACAACAACGAACACCTCAACAACGAACATTACAACAACGAAAATCACAAAAACGACCATTACAACAACGAACACCACTACAACGAACACTACAATAATTAACACTACAACAACGAACAATACAACATTAAACACTACAACAACGAACAAAACAACAACGAACACTTCAACAACGAACACTACAACAACGAACATCTCAACAACGAATATCTCAACAACGAACACTACAACAACGAACACTACAACAACGAACACCAAAACAACGACCAATACAACAACGAACACTACAACAACGAACACTACCACAACGAACACACACAACAACGAACACTACAACAACGAACACTAAAACAACGAACACTACAACAACGAACATCTCAACAACGCAACATCTCAACAACGTAACACTACAACAACGAAAATCACAACAACGACCATCACAAAAAACGAACATTTCAACAACAAACATCTCAACAACCGAACACTACAACAACGAACACTAGAACAACGAACACCACAACAACGAACACCCACAATAATGAACACTACAACAACGAACACTAGAACAACGAAACACCACAACAACGAACACCCATAATAATGAACACTACAACAACGAAAATCAGAACAACGAACACTTCAACAACGACCACTACAACAACGAACACTACAACGACCACATCTTAACAACAAAACACCACAACAACGAACTTTACAACACGAACATCTCAACAACGAACATCATCAAAAACGAACCTCACAACAACGAACACTATAAAAACGAACACCACAACAACGAACATCACAACAATGAACACCACAACAACGAAAATCAGAACAACGAACACTACAACAACGAACACTACAACAACGAACATCACAACAACGACCATCACAAAAACGAACATCTCAACAACGAACACTACAACAACGAACACTAGAACAACGAACACTACAACAACGAACACCACAATAATGAACACTACAACAACGAAAATCAGAACAACGAACACTTCAACAACGAACACTACAACAACGAACACTACAACTACGAACATCTCAACAACAAACACCACAACAACGAACTTTACAACAACGAACATCACAACAACGAACATCTCAACAACGAACAAGACAATAATGAACACTACAACAACGAAAATCAGAACAATGAACACTACAACAACGAACACTACAACAACGAACATCACAACAACGACCATCACAAAAACGAACATCTCAACATCGAACACTACAACAACGAACACTAGAACAACGAACACCACAACAACGAACACCACAATAATGAACACTACAACAACGAACACTAGAACAACGAACACCACAACAACGAACACCACAATAATGAACACTACAACAACGAAAATCAGAACAACGAACACTTCAACAATGAACAATGCAACAACGAACACTACAACTACGAACATCTCAACAACAAACACCACAACAACGAACTTTACAACAACTAACAACACAACAACGAACATCTCAACAAAGAACACCACAATAATGAACACTACAACAACGAAAATCAGAACAACGAACACTACAACAACGAACACGACAACAGCGAACACTACAACTACGAAAACCTTAACAACAAACACCACAATAACGAACACCACAACAACGAACAATACAACAACGGACACCACAACAACATACTCCACAACAACGAACTTTACAACAACGAACACCTCAACAACGAAACATTACAACAACGAAAATCACAAAAACGACCATTACAACAACGAACACCACTACAACGAACACTACAATAATCAACACTACAACAACGAACAATACAAACATTAAAACACTACAACAACGAACAAAACAACAACGAACACTTCACCCAACGAACACTACAACAACGAACACCACAACAACGAACACCACTACAACGAACACTACAACAACGAACACCACAACAACGAACACCACAACAACGAACACTACAACAACTAACATTACAACAACGAAACTACAACAACAAACACTACAACAACGAACACCACATCAACGAACACCACAACAACGAACATTTCAACAACGAACACTCAACAACGAATAATGCTCGACAACGAACACTACAACAACTACATCACAACCAACAAACATGTGCAACAACGACCACCACAACAACGAAACCATCTCAACAACGATTCCTCACAACAACGAACATCTCAACAACGAACACTACAACAACGAACATCTCAACAACGAATATCTCAACAACGAACACTACAACAACGAACACTACAACAACGAACACCAAAACAACGACCAATACAACAACGAACACTACAACAACGAACACTACCACTAACGAACACCACACAACGAACACTACAACAACGAACACTAAAACAAACGAACACTACAACAACGAACATCTCAACAACGAAACATCTCAACAACGAACACTACAACAACGAACATCACAACAACGACCATCACAAAAACGAACATCTCAACAACAAACATCTACAACAACGAACACTACAACAACGAACACTAGAACAACGAACACCACAACAACGAACACCACAATAATGAAACACTACATACAACGAACACTAGAACAACGAACACCACAACAACGAACACCATAATAATGAACACTACAACAACGAAAATCAGAACAACGAACACTTCAACAACGAACACTACAACAACGAACACTACAACTACCAACATCTTAACAACAAACACCACAACAACGAACTTTACAACAACGAACATCTCAACAACGAACATCTCAAAACGAACTCACAACAACTGAACACTATAACCAACGAACACCACAACAACGAACATCACAACAATGAACACCACAACAACGAAAATCAGAACAACGAACACTACAACAACGAACACTACAACAACGAACATCACAACAACGACCATCACAAAAACGAACATCTCAACAACGAACACTACAACAACGAACACCTAGAACAACGAAACACTAAAACAACGAACACCACAATAATGAACACTACAACAACGAAAATCAGAACAACGAACACTTCAACAACGAACACTACAACAACGCAACACCTACAACTACGAACATCTCAACAACAAACACCACAACAACGAACTGTTACAACAACGAACATCACAACAACGAACATCTCAACAACGAACAAGACAATAATGAACATTACAACAACGAAAATCAGAACAATGAACACTAACACAACGAACACTACAACAAACGAACATCACAACAACGACCATCACAAAAAACGAACATCTCAACATCGAACACTACAACAACGAACACTAGAACAACGAACACCACAACAACGAACACCACAATAATGAACACTACAACAACGAACACTAGAACAACGAACACCACAACAACGAACACCACAATAATGAACACTACAACAACGAAAATCAGAACAACGAACACTTCAACAATGAACAATGCAACAACGAACACTACAACTACGAACATCTCAACAACAAACACCACAACAACGAACTTTACAACAACGAACAACACAACAACGAACATCTCAACAAAGAACACCACAATAATGAACACTACAACAACGAAAATCAGAACAACGAACACTACAACAACGAACACGACAACAGCGAACACTACAACTACGAAAACCTTAACAACAAACACCACAATAACGAACACCACAACAACGAACAATACAACAACGGACACCACAAACAACATACTCCACAACAACGAACTTTACAACAACGAACACCTCAACAACGAACATTACAACAACGAAAATCACAAAAACGACCATTACAACAACGAACACCACTACAACGAACACTACAATAATTAACACTACAACAACGAACAATACAACATTAAACACTACAACAACGAACAAAACAACAACGAACACTTCAACAACGAACACTACAACAACGAACACCACAACAACGAACACCACTACAACGAACACTACAACAACGAACACCACAACAACGAACACCACAACAACGAACACTACAACAACTAACATTACAACAACGAACACTACAACAACAAACGCTACAACAACGAACATTGCAACAACGACCACCACAACGACGAACATCTCAACAACGATCCTCTCAACAACGAACATCTCAACAACGAACACTACAACAACGAACATCTCAACAACGAATATCTCAACAACGAACACTACAACAACGAACAAAACAACAATGAACACCAAAACAACGACCAATACAACAACGAACGCTACAACAACGAACACTACCATAACGAACACCACAACAACGAACACTACAACAACGAACACTAAAACAACGAACACTACAACAACGAACATCTCAACAACGAACATCTCAACAACGAACACTACAACAACGAACATCACAACAACGACCATCACAAAAACGAACATCTCAACAACAAACATCTCAACAACGAACACTACAACAACGAACACTAGAACAACGAACACCACAACAACGAACACCACAATAATGAACACTACAACAACGAACACTAGAACAACGAACACCACAACAACGAACACCATAATAATGAACACTACAACAACGAAAATCAGAACAACGAACACTTCAACAACGAACACTACAACAACGAACACAACTACGAACATCTTAACAACAAACACCACAACAACGAACTTTACAACAACGAACATCTCAACAACGAAAAACACAAAAACGAACCTCACAAACAACGAACACTATACACAACGAACACCACAACAACGAACATCACAACAATGAACACCACAACAACGAAAATCAGAACAACGAACACTACAACACACGAACACTACACCAACGAACATCACAACATACCGACCATCACAAAAACGAACATCTCAACATCGAACACTACAACAACGAACACTAGAACAACGAACACCACAACAACGAACACCACAAAAATGAACCACTACAACAACGAACACTAGAACAACCGAACACCACAACAACGAACACCACAATAATGAACACTACAACAACGAAAATCAGAACAACGAACACTTCAACAACGAACACTACAACAACGAAACACAACAACTACGAAACATCTCAACAACAACACCACAACAACGAAAATCAGAACAACGAACACTTCAACAACGACCACTACAACAACGAAACAACAACTACGAACATCTCAACAACAAACACCACAACAACGAACTTCTACCAACAACGAACATCACAACAACGAACATCTCAACAACGAACAAGACAATAATGAAACACTACAACAACGAAAATCAGAACAACGAACACTACAACAACGAACACTATAACAACGACATCACAACAACGACCATCACAAAAACGAACATCTCAACATCGAACACTACAACAACGAACACTAGAACAACGAACACCACAACAACGAACAACCACAATAATGAACACTACAACAACGAACACTAGAACAACGAACACCATAACAACGAACACCACAATAATGAACACTACAACAACGAAAATCAGAACAACGAACACTTCAACAATGAACACTACAACAACGAACACTACAACTACGAACATTCTCACCAACAAACACCACAACAACGAACCTTTACAACAATGAACAACACAACAACGAACATCTCAACAAAGAACACACAATAATGAACACATACAACAACGAAAATCAGAACAACGAACACTACAACAACGAACACTACAACAGCGAACACTACATCTACGAAAACCTTAACAACAAACACCACAACAACGAACACCACCACAACGACAATACAACAACGAACACCACAACAACATACTCCACAACAACGAACTTTACAACAACGAACACCTCAACAACGAACATTACAACAACGAAAATCACAAAAACGACCATTACAACAACGAACACCACTACAACGAACACTACAATAATTAACACTACAACAACGAACAATACAACATTAAACACTACAACAACGAACAAAACAACAACGAACACTTCAACAACGAACACTACAACAACGAACACCACAACAACGAACACCACAACAACGAACACTACAACAACGAACACCACAACAACGAACACCTCAACAACGAACACTACAACAACTAACATTACAACAACGAACACTACAACAACGAACACTACAACAACAAACACTACAACAACGAACACCACATCAACGAACACCACAACAACGAACACCACAACAACGAACATCTCAACAACGAACATCTCAACAACGAATATCTCAACAACGAACACTACAACAACGAACATCACAACAACGAACATTGCAACAACGACACCACAACAACGAACATCTCAACAACGATCCTCTCAACAACGAACCTCTCAACAACGAACACAACAACAACGAACATCTGCAACAACGATATATCTCAACAACGAACACTACAACAACGAACACTACAACAACGAACACCAAAACAACGACCAATACAACAACGAACACTACAACAACGAACCTACCACAACGAAACACCACAACAACGAACACTACAACAACGAACACTAAAACAACGAACACTACAACAACGAACATCTCAACAACGAACATCTCAACAACGAACACTACAACAACGAACATCACAACAACGACCATCACAAAAACGAACATCTCAACAACCAAACATCTCAACAACGAACACTACAACAACGAAACACTAGAACAACGAACACCACAACAACGAACACCACAATAATGAACACTACAACAACGAACACAAGAACAACGAACACCACAACAACGAACACCATAATAATGAACACTAAAACAACGAAAATCCAGAACAACGAACACTTCAACAACGAACAATACAACACGAACTTTACAACAACGAATATCTCAACAACGAACATCTCAAAAACGAACCTCACAACAACGAACACCACAACAACGAACATCACAACAATGAACACCACAACAACAAAAATCAGAACAACGAACACTACAACAACGAACACTACAACAACGAACATCACAACAACGACCATCACAAAAACGAACATCTCAACAACGAACACTACAACAACGAACACTAGAACAACGAACACCACAACAACGAACACCACAATAATGAACACTAGCACAACGAACACTAGAACAACGAACACCACAACAACGAACACCACAATAATGAACACTACAACAACGAAAATCAGAACAACGAACACTTCAACAACGAACCACTACAACAACGAACACTACAACTACGAACATCTCAACAACAAACACCACAACAACGAACTTTACAACAACGAACATCACAACAACGAACATCTCAACAACGAACAAGACAATAATGAACACTACAACAACGAAAATCAGAACAACGAACACTACAACAACGAACACTACAACAACGAACATCACAACAACAACCATCACAAAAACGAACATCTCAACATCGAACACTACAACAACGAACACTAGAACAACGAACACCACAACAACGAACACACAATAATGAACACTACAACAACGAAAATCAGAACAACTGTAACAAACTAGGCTGTTGTAAGAATTATCCAGAGTGGTTTATCGACAAAAGAGAATGGGAAGCTGAGCCGCATGGTGACCTGACCCCCAGGGGAATTCGCGGTGGAAATAACCGACGCCTTGTTCATATCTGCGTATAATGAATCATCCTATAGTATTCAGGAATTTAGAGAAAATTAGCCTTTTATTCATTTTGCATTAAAATTGTATTGTATAATAGTACTGGATACAATATCAAGAGTATTCTAATTATTGAGTTTAAGTCACCATCAGGGACGTCACGAATCAGATCTAACTTTTAAAGCGGAGTGACCGGCGGTCATAGGTCATCAGGGGTTGACATGGTCTACTATTCTCAAAGTTTTAATAACCATTTTGTGATCGGGAACAGCTCTGCCGTTAGATGTTTGTAATTTAATTCAGTAAAATAATTCAACCAGTCTGGATCAATTCAGTACAAACAGAGTTAATGGTTATAACCTTAACCTTGCTAAAGTAACTGGGTAACGATGCGGAACAATACAATGTTCTAGTCTGGGTAGACCAGACAAGAGAGAAATCAGTGTGGTCACGGAAGCAGCTGGGATAAGAGGTCAAACATCTTACCTCTCCCCAAGAACAGCCCCAACACCTAGAGCTGTGGTCGCCCAAGGTATAGTCTGCTATTGTTAAGTATAGAAATAGTCTCATTTGCCACTCAGTCAAGTAGGGAGTGTTAAGTGATAGGGAGTGAACATATTTTAGATTTTGTTTTAGTTTTCTTTTAATAAATTAAATTTGTTATTAATTTGCATTTTATTGTTTCCATGTGTTTTATGTGTATACTTGTCTTGGTCACGTGGTCCACACGAGGCAGAGTTGCATTGGGCGCCGATTCTAACATCGAATCGGAATTATCATTACCGTGTAATTTATTCCACACTCAAGGTCATCGTTTATAGTGGGGATCAAGCCCCTAGGTTGATTAATTAGCGTGATCGATCCAGACCTCGATCATTGCTCTTGTATTACTGGACTGGTGGTGGCAGCAGAGGTGACTCTAGGGTTTTGTTCAGAGCTTAGGTCACGTCATACTGGGTGTAGAATCCTAAGTCGGTCAATCGTCTTAGGACCACGTGGCGTGGAGTTGGCTTTGGTAAAAGTTTTGGAGTCCCTTGGTAGAGTGAATAATAAATAAGAATACGGGTAGAGGGAGTAGAAGGAAGTAAAGAGAGGGAACCCGAATCCGTGTTACAATGGTGCACAGCGGTGGTTTCAACAATTTTGTTTGAAATTGTTGAAAGGCTCACGCGTCTAGCCGTTCGAACACGTGCGCGGATGCTAAGGAGACAGCCGCGGGCCCGGATTAGCAGTGCGCCCCACAAGTGCGTTTGAGTGGAGGATTGGCGAATCTTGGGTCATGCGGGCTGATATGATTAAGGTTTAGTTAGTAAGATTAGGCTGTTAAAATAGATTTATTGAAAAGGAGACCGCTCCGAGTTGATGGACTGGGTACCATACTCGACCCATTGCAATTAATTCAGAGGTGTTGGGAGCCACCATACTCTCAACAGCAGTTTCCTTGAGGGCTGTCGGGGGCGGATATATCTGTGGGACGCCAGTAGATAGTCCGAGGGCGTTATTAGACGACCCAAAACGCTAAGGAAAAACGTAATCCGTGAAGGGGCGTTGCGGCCTCCGAGGGACGGACTAGTAAACTACCTAGCAGCGATTCAACAACTAAGTGATCGCACACTTAGTGGAGGTTGAGTCGTCCCTAGTCATAATTGTTGCTGAAAGCTGCGTGTCGCTCTGTTGGAACCTAGATGGTGTGGCCTCTAGGCTAGGTGTGGTACGGCGAGCCGGTAGGAGCAATTATAAGATTAAGTCGAGTGCATTTTTTTTAATTAAGTATACTTCAATTTATAAAGTAATTTCCGTTTATTTGCGTTGTTCTAGATTAATTTTTCCCCTAAATTCAATCCCCGGTTAAAATTTTTCCCAAGTGTTTAGCGTTTTCCTTGCATATTAGGCTAAGTGCGTACGTTAAGTTTTGTTATTCCCTGTTCTATTAGTCTAAGTCAGAGGCGTTGTTAATCCTCTGGACTTGGGGCTATGTGTCGGTCACGATAGATAAGTGAAGGAGTTTAAGGGATAGTAAGTTGCGTGTAAATGTTATTTGTCCGCGGAATATTTCTAAGTATTTTGGGATAAGTTTTCGGCTAAGTCAATGTCGGAAAACTCGTTAAACTGTAATTAATTGTATTCGTGGGTCACGTGTATGATCTGGGCATCATTAGGATTCCCCAGTCGATGCGAGTGATAGTTTCTAGGTTTTTACCAGTAAGACGGTAGAATTGTGTTGTAGACTTAGAACTCTGTTTTCAGTAGAAACGTAGGTGGAAAATTTTTCTAAGTCCAGCTTGGGCTAGAATCTGACTTTTTGGCGGAAATTCGAATTTTCATGTTTTGTGTATATTCCTGGGCCAGTATTACTCTCTAGTGCGCGCAAGGGACGTAATTCTGTTCGTAAAGCATTAAACAGTGATAATTACATTTTTGCCGAATTTAGTATTTTTCGAGAAAATCGTGTTGTAATTTTGTCAGAGTCCATTTGAGGTGAAAATCTCTGATTTTGACGAAAATTCGAATTAGTGAGTGTTGAAACCGCCCGAAGTGTCAGTATTGTTCTGTATACAACGTCAGTAGTAAATAATAACGTATTTATATCTGGAAACGAGAAACCCGAATTTTTGTGAATTAAAGGAGTTTTGTGATATTTGGGGTGATAGAATATTTTTTCCCTCGGAGTCAGAAAAATTGGCAGAGTCCAGCAATTGAGTAAAAGCGCAGTTTTTTGATAAAAATTCCATTTTTAGTAAGCATTTATAGGTCCTGGGTGTCTATATTAATCGCTAGAGCGGTTTATTAACGTAAAACTAGTTATTTTCCTTCAGAACAAAAATTTTGATTTTTCAGCGTTTAAGCGAAAAAGCGCGGGACTTAGTTTTTTCAGTGCAGCTGGTCCCGCTCCACCAGTCATCAGTGGCCACGCTGCTCACTTCAAGCGCGTTTAGTATTCAAGTACAGTAAATATTCTTTATTAATCCATCACGAGTGCTGCGCGTTAGTTGCGTTATCATTTAAATTGTTTTATATAAATTAGATTCTTTAATTTTTTTTAACGTAAAGGACTTAGGTTTCAGCAATAGAACTGCGGGATATTTCACGGTCAGACACGAGTGCGGGGCAGATACTCATTCATTGGATTCACTTCAGCGATTCTCTCGATAAATCGTTGTATTTCCTATTTTGGGAATTTAGTAGTTTTCTCTTAGAAAAGAGTTGTGATTTTTTTTTATTTGTGTAAGATCACGGTTGTAGTGAGTCCGGGTCGAGGGTGTCCTAAAGGGTAGTTTAGAAGAGACGTGGCACACAAGGAATCACAGAAAATGTTTAACCCAGATAATGACCAGTCAGTGGGGACCAGTGGGAGTGGAAGTGGAAATGTAGAGGACAGCACCTCTTCCGACACCACTGGGGACCACCTAGGTACACCTCATCCGTCACTACAACAACCCCAACCCCATCCTCAATTCCCATACCAACCCTTCCCCCAACCCCAGGCCACTCCATACCCATTCCAACCCCAGGCCACCCATACCCATATCCATTCCAACCCCAGGCCACCCCATACCCATACCCATTCCAACCCCAGGCCACCCCATACCCATACCCATTCCAACCCAGGCCACCCCATACCCATACCCATTCCAGCCCCAGGCCACCCCATACCACCCAACCTCAATCCACACCCAGCCTGAGGTCACCCACACCATACCTCAACCCCAACCTAAATCCACACCCCAACCCGAGGCCACCCACACCATACCTCAACCCCAACCTCAATCCACACCCCAGCCTGAGGTCACCCACACCATACCTCAACCCCAACCTCAATCCACACCCCAACCCGAGGCCACCCACACCATACCTCAACCCCAACCTCCATCCACACCCAACCCAGGCCGCCACAGCCTTAGACAGGCAGATGCGCACGGAGACGCCGGGCACTCAGTTGTCGCCATACGTAGAGGCGTTAAGTAAAGGCGAGGGAGCCAAGCCGAGGAACTGTGGCGCGGGTTCATCAGGCGGGAAGCAGCCCTCAGCTGCAAGTTCGAGCCACCCTGCGCGGGGTACCAACAGAGATCCGCGGAGGTGTTACTCCTGCTGGAAGCGCGGGCATATACAGAGGGATTGCGAAGTCACTCCTACGAAAGCATTGAAAGCAGGCTCCTAGTGATGGTAGGCCTACTTTTGAGGTGAAAGTGAAGGTGTGAGATTGACAGCTTTTGTTGATACAGGAAGCCAGGCCACAGTAATTAAAAAGTCAGCCTTCAGCAATTTTAAGTATGCACGTCTTCAACGTTGCGCAAAGACATTAACAGCGGTCAATGGGGAAAAGATTGAGATCGTAGGTCAAGGTACAGTTAATTTTGAGATTGATGGGGCATTGCAGCCTCACACATGTACGATCGTAGAGAACCTTGATTTTCCTGGTCACATTTTAATGGGAACTGATTTTCTGTCGCGATTTAATTATTCCTTGTCTGCTCAAAAAGGGGCTAGGAACTGCAGGTTGCAGTTGGGACAGACTTCCTACCCAGTGGAGATGATCGACCATCCCCCAGTTGTAGCTTCAATTAAGAGGAAGCTGAAATATAATGCGCACTATCCAAAATTGATTTTTAAGTCTCTTCCAGACACAGTTAAGAGGTCATGCGCATTGCATGCATTGACCAAACAGAGTTGCCCACCACATTCTGTTAAATTTATTAAAGTAGCCGTGGGACGTCACATACAACCAGGTACCACCCTTCAGGTGGCTGGGAGATGTGATAGTTTATTAATTCCTCATCACTTAGTTGTAGTGCTCGATAAAGGTGCACTCATTCCAGTTGTCAATCTTTCACATAAGACTTTTCGCTTCAGGGCAGGTGATAGGGTATCTCAGGGAACCATGGTGGAGGACACAGAAATCTTTCACCATGAGTCAGCTGAGACGCCAGCCGTCACTGCACAATGTAGTGCACTGAATATGTTGAACACTAAAAACTCCATCCAAAGTACAATACGAAACGAGAAATGTTGCACAGAATGTTGAGGAAGTGGAAAAATTAATTTCAGCACTTGATTTGCAACATGTTGCACAGGCAGATAGGAAGGCACTGAGAGGAGTTTTACGAAAATTCCCGAAATTGTTTGCGACAGAGGATGACCAGATTGGTCTCCTTGATAAGATCGAGCACACCATTCCAAACTGGTGATCATTTGCCTGTGTACACGAGACAGTGGAGGTTGCCGGAACAGGCAAAGAACATTATCAGGGAGGAGTGCCAGAAAATGTTGAGACAGGGCGTGATAGAGCCTAGTACGTCACCGTGGCTCTCTCCTGTTGTACTAGTTCGGAAACCGGACGGTAGTTATCGTTTCTGTGTTGACTACCGGAAGGTGAACGAACTAACTAAGGGTGATGTGTATCCGTTGCCCCGAATACAGGAGATAATAGATCAATTTGGTGCTGCTAAGTATTTCTCAACTCTTGACGCAAATCGGCGTATTGGGCGATTCCGGTGGCAGAACAAGATAGGGAAAAAACAGCATTCTCGGATGGTAGGCACACTTATCAATTCCGTAGGATGCCGTTTGGTTTGAAGACAGCGCCTTCGTCGTTTCAGAGGGCCATCAACTTTATCCTTAGTCCGGTACTGGGTAGGCATTCTTTAGCGTACCTGGATGATGTTGTGATATATTCCAGGACGTTTGAGGAACACCTACAGGACTTGACTGAGACTTTGAAATTGTTAGATCAGGCAGGTTTCAGGCTGAATGTTCAGAAGTGCACCTTGGCGGCTCAGAAATTCAAATTTCTGGGGTTCCAGGTGTGCCCAGACGGTATCCGACCTGACCCAGATTCTTGCCGCGCCATTGCTGACATGCCTACTCCAAGGACAGCAAAGGACGTGCGTAGGTTTTTGGGGGCGGCCGGATATTTTCGTCGTCACATTGAAGGTTTCGCTGGCATTTCAGCACCCCTGACTGATCTGACAAAGAAAAATGCGAAGTTTGTGTGGAAATCTGAACATGACGAGGCCTATCGCAAACTGAAAGACCAACTAATCACGACACCGGTATTGGCTATTCCTGATTTTGAGAAAGAGTGGGAAGTGCACACTGACGCCAGCGGTATTGCTATTGGCGGGTGCTTAATTCAGCGAGACGCAGATAATTTACCCCATCCAGTAGCCTATTTCAGTAGGAAGGTCAAAGGACCTGAAGTTCGTTATTCAGCTACGGATCGGGAGGCACTGGCAGTAGTAGAATCAGTTAGGTATTTCGAGCCTTACCTATTTCAGCGGCATTTTGTAATCTACACAGACCATCGAGCGTTAACACACATATTTAAAAAGCGAACAAAATGCCCACGAATGTCACGCTGGTCTCACGAACTTTCGGCCCACTCATTCCAGATCTTGTACAAGCCTGGTCCAGCACATGTTGTGCCAGATACGCTAAGTAGAAATATAGCGGCAATGCAGATTAATGAAAATATTGAAACCATTCCATCAGATAAAATGAGAGAATACCAGATGAACGAGCCTAGATGGAAAGAAATTATTGAGTATTTAGAGGGAGGAAAATACCCGAAAAAGAAAAAGAATTTACCTATACATGATTTTGAAATGAAACAGGGCGTCCTGTATTATGTCAACAGCCAGAATGATAGGGCAGTATTTCAGCTAGTTATTCCGGACGCGTTGCGGTCATCAGCGTTAAAGCTTGCACATGCTTCAAAGATTGCAGGGCATCCGGGGATCTTTAAAACGCACTTAAAAGCAAAGTCTCTATTTTATTTTCCAGGATTACTTTCTGAGGTAATCAATTTCGTGAAGTCGTGCCCTCGTTGCCAGAGGAGGAAAGGCACCCTTAAGGTACAAGCCCCACTTCAGGAATTTCCTGAAATTCGTGAACCGTTAGATCGTGTGGGGGCCGATCTGATTGATTTACACCACAGTCATGCGGGTAACAGATATGTGTTGGTGCTAGTTGACCATCTGTCTAGATACACTACACTAGTTGCATTACCTCAGAAGGATTCTCGTACGGTTGCAGATGCGTTCTTGCGTAGGTTCGTTACTGTATTCGGCCCTCCTAAAGTTTTAGTCTCTGACCGGGGTCAAGAATTCAATGGGAATATATTTAGAGAAGTTTGTAAGATTTTAGAGACAACTTCGGCTTTTACAACGGCCTACCACCCACAAGCAAACGGAATGACGGAACGGACTAATCGTTCAGTCAAGGATATGCTTGCAATCCTTGCTGAACATGATGCAAACACCTGGGATGAACACCTACCCTATGTTCAGTTCGCCTTGAATACTGCCATCCACCAATCAATTAACACCCAACCACTTCATTTGTTTACTGGTAATTCATGCAATTTCCCCTCAGGTCTGCTTAACAGACATAATGTTGCATACGGGGAGGACTATCCTTCAGAGGTCCTTGGAAAAATGAGAAATGCATGGAATATTGCAGCTGAAGCGTCCAAGAAGGCACGGACTCGGTATGCTCATTTTTATGACAAGAAAGTGCGCCCTCTTGAGTTGACGGAAGGAAGCCTCGTATTGAGAGTGAATGAGGCTGCGCCCGCCAATCAGAGCAGGAAACTAGCTCCGAGGTGGCGAGGACCCTATAGAGTAATTAAAAGGGCGGGGCCGGTTAATCTTGTTATAAAAGGAGTGTTCGAGGACCAGGTGGAAAGGACAATTCACGTAAATAAATTGAAACATTATCATGCTAGAGAGGAATTAGAACTGCCTTCAGCGGGTCTAGTTCCTGACTCAGCAGTGCTGACTCATGGCTTCACCGACGAGTCAGAAGATGAGGATGACCCTCTGTCATCGCTCATCAGTAGTCAGGTGCAGTCTCGCCACCCTATGGTGACGAGATCTCGCGCTATACAGTAAAGTAACTTCCTTGGTTAGTATAATTTAGTATTCATTAGATTTTCCTGTAAAGGCAATGAGATGTACTATGTCTATACTTGACTCAGGTAGCAACTTTTACCGTGCTCTGGGGTTCCACCTCCACCAAACCCAGAGTATATCTATGCTTCCGCTGTGTTGTGTCTGTCTGTTCCCAGGTCTGATTGGTACACCGTCCCAGTTGTTCCAGCCACACGTGAACCCTTGTCTGTAAAGACCGAGGGGGGAGGCACGTTACACAAAGCCCTCCCCCCACTAGACCCAGTAACCCATACATCAGTTACTTTGGGGATGAGTGACTGTCCAAGAGTCACCCGGCCGACGCCTCACGTCACTAACGAGGTTGTCAGGGCCAGCGAGCTGTCCACATTATAGCAGTCACCGGAGGTGCCATACAACGCCGGGGTAGCTGTCTCGAGATCACCACTACCCATCTGCTGCGTCATCAAGACTGCAGTCATTCCAGCAGTGTTGGAGGAGAGGTCAAGAAATGGAAAGCACGTAGCAGTACTCAAGAATTTCGCCGGAAGATTAATGATTACGTCATCTGAAGTAACAAGAAAGCAGAAGTAAGGCGGTCACAGGTGGAAGGCACGGTTTCCCTACAGAGTACCGGGACTCGCCAATAGAAGGTCGCAAAATTGTCTCCTTTGGCCTAAAGTCGGCGGTACGAGGGTATGCACAGTTGGTGTTTACGGCCTAGTAACCTGGTGACATCAAGAAACGCCTGAGATGACGTGAGCAATGATGGAAGACGAGATTCACCTGTTCTGCAAACAAGCAACCCGCCTCTACGACCTTCTAACATCACTCCTGCTAAGAGACACCGTTGGTACATCCAGTTCTGCTCTGCTGTGGTCATCTGCGACAAGTTTAACATCAAGACTACCGTGTGAACTGTGATTAATACGAAGGCGTGTGGACTGTCGAGAGCAAGATTAATGGCCGAAGTAACAGTATTCTACAGCTGTCACTTGGCACTCCGCTCTACTACACTCTGTCGTCATTCAAGAGTACCGGATGGGAGTACAAGAGGACCAGGTATTGATGTCTACACACGGGGAGAAGCAAGATCGACACCGTCATCGTCAGCGACTACATTCAGCATCCAGCAGCATCGATTTTTTTTTTTCGTTTACTCAATATGAACAATTGATACAAACAACAAAGTTGGCTCTGAACATCTGTGTAAAGAACATCTGGACACTTTTGTTTAAATGTTGAAAAACAGATTTAGAATCAATACTTTATAAATGTTGAAAAACAGATTTAAAATAATAATTCTAGTATAATATATGAATTTTACTCTATAAATTGGTCAGTAATCAAAATCGAAGCCCCTGTGTAATTGTCTCAGCCCAGAACAAACGGTTATGGAAAATTATGTTGTGCTATTTTTTCAGAATGTTTGAACACAGGAGAGGCGGACCAATATAAACATTGACACTTCTAGTGAGTGAGAACACTTGGCTGTACAGTCAGCCGTAACCTGTGATATAGTATAGGAATTTTTTTTTATTTTTAGATACATGAAATAAACGTTAGGTGTGTTCCTTAACATGTCAAGGCTGACATTGATGGGGAGTGGTTAGTACACGGATGTGAACTTGATAGTTCCGTAGTACGCTCCCGGATGACTGAAAGTTCAGTCTGATGATATAACTTTAATGTTTGTTTGAGCACGGTGTGGCCGGCTCTAGAGGACACATGGACTTGGCTAGTGAAGAGCCAAGAGAGTTTAATAGCTAGTTTTATGGTAGAGTAGGGACATGTTATTTAGCTATGTCAGTAAGGATAGGATGTATGTTTCCTGATATTAGAGGATTGCTGTCAGTTGACAGCTGAGAAATTTATGAAATATGAACATGGTTATTATGATGTTGGACTATTATTTGTCAAATTTTATTAGTTAGGTTAGCTTTTGTTTGTGGCATGAGTTGAATTGTGGGTTTGGATACTAAACCTCGTGAATTTTAACAAATTAACAAGGTTTACTAAGTGCTTGTGCGGGGGGGTTGTAACAAACTAGGCTGTTGTAAGAATTATCCAGAGTGGTTTATCGACAAAAGAGAATGGGAAGCTGAGCCGCATGGTGACCTGACCCCCAGGGGAATTCGCGGTGGAAATAACCGACGCTTTGTTCATATCTGCGTATAATGAATCATCCTATAGTATTCAGGAATTTAGAGAAAATTAGCCTTTATTCATTTTGCATTAAAATTGTATTGTATAATAGTACTGGATACAATATCAAGAGTATTCTAATTATTGAGTTTAAGTCACCATCAGGGACGTCACGAATCAGATCTAACTTTTAAAGCGGAGTGACCGGCGGTCATAGGTCATCAGGGGTTGACAGGTCTACTATTTCTCAAAGTTTTAATAACCATTTTTGTGATCGGGAACAGCTCTGCCGTTAGATGTTTGTAATTTAATTCAGTAAAATAATTCAACCAGTCTGGATCAATTCAGTACAAACAGAGTTTAATTGTTATAACTTAACCTTGCTAAAGTAACTGGGTAAGCGATGCGGAACAATACAATGTTCTAGTCTGGGGTAGACCAGACAAGAGAGAAATCAGTGTGGTCACGGAAGCAGCTGGGATAAGAGGTCAACATCTTACCTCTCCCCAAGAACAGCCCCAACACCTAGAGCTGTGGTCGCCCAAGGTATAGTTGCTATTGTTAAGTATAGAAATAGTCTCATTTGCCACTCAGGTCAAGTAGGGAGTGTTAAAGTGATAGGGAGTGAACATATTTAGATTTTGTTTTAGTTTTCTTTTAATAAATTAAATTTGTTATTAATTTGCATTTTATTGTTTCCATGTGTTTTATGTGTATACTTGTCCTGGTCACGTGGTCCACACGAGGCAGAGTTGCATTGGGCGCCGATTCTAACATCGAATCGGAATTATCATTACCGTGTAATTTATTCCACACTCAAGGTCATCGTTTATAGTGGGGATCAAGCCCCTAGGTTGATTAATTAGCGTGATCGATCCAGACCTCGATCATTGCTCTTGTATTACTGGTCTGGTGGTGGCAGCAGAGGTGACTCTAGGGTTTTGTTCAGAGCTTAGGTCACGTCATACTGGGTGTAGAATCCTAAGTCGGTCAATCGTCTTAGGACCACGTGGCGTGGAGTTGGCTTTGGTAAAAGTTTTGGAGTCCCTTGGTAGAGTGAATAATAAATAAGAATACGGGTAGAGGGAGTAGAAGGAAGTAAAGAGAGAGGACCCAAACCCGTGTTACACAACGAACACTTCAACAACGAACACCACAATAATGAACACTACAACAACGAACACTAGAACAACGAACACCACAACAACGAACACCACAATAATGAACACTACAACAACGAAAATCAGAACAACGAACACTTCAACAATGAACACTACAACAGCGAACACTACAACTACGAAAACTTTAACAACAAACACCACAACAACGAACACCACAACAACGAACAATACAACAACGAACACCACAACAACATACTCCACAACAACGAACTTTACAACAACGAACACCTCAACAACGAACATTACAACAACGAAAAACACAAAAACGACCATTACAACAACGATCACCACTACAACGAACACTACAATAATTAACACTACAACAACGAACAATACAACATTAAACACTACAACAACGAACAAAACAACAACGAACACTACAACAACGAACACCACAACAACGAACACCACAACAACGAACACTACAACAACTAACATTACAACAACGAACACTACAACAACTAACATTACAACAACGAACACTACAACAACAAACACTACAACAACGAACACCACATCAACGAACACCACAACAACGAACATCTCAACAACGAACATCTCAACAACGAATATCTCAACAACGAACACTACAACAACGAACATCACAACAACGAACATTGCAACAACGACCACCACAACAACGAACATCTCAACAACGATCCTCTCAACAACGAACATCTCAACAACGAACACTACAACAACGAACATCTCAAGAACGAATATCTCAACAACGAACACTACAACAACGAACACTACAACAACGAACACCAAAACAACGAACAATACAACAACGAACACTACAACAACGAACACTACCACAACGAACACCACAACAACGAACACTACAACAACGAACACTAAAACAACAAACACTACAACAACGAACATCTCAACAACGAACATCTCAACAACGAACACTACAACAACGAACATCACAAAAACGACCATCACAAAAACGAACATCTCAACAACAAACATCTCAACAACGAACACTACAACAACGAACACTAGAACAACGAACACCACAACATCGAACACCACAATAATGAACACTACAACAACGAAAACTAGAACAACGAACACCACAACAACGAACACTATAATAATGAACACTACAACAACGAAAATCAGAACAACGAACACTTCAACAATGAACACTACAACAACGAACACTACAACTACGAACATCTTAACAACAAACACCACAACAACGAACTTCACAACAACGAACATCTCAACAACGAACATCTCAAAAACGAACCTCACAACAACGAACACTATAAACAACGAACACCACAACAACGAACATCACAACAATGAACACCAAAACAACGAACATCTCAACAACGAACTCTACAACTACGAACTTCTCAACAACAAACACCACAACAACGAACTTTACAACAACGAACACTACAACAACGAACACCACATCAACGTACACCACAACAACGAACATCTCAACAACGAACCTCTCAACAACGAACACTACAACAACGAACACCACAACAACGAACATCACAACAACGAACACTACAACAAAGAACATCTCAACAACGAACATCTCAACAGCGAACATCTCAACAACGAACACTACAACAACGAACATCTCAACAACGAACATCTCAACAACGAACACTACAACAACGAACACTACAACAACGAACACTACCACAATGAACACCACAACAACGAACAATACAACAACGAACACTAAAACAACGAACACTACAACAACGAACATCTCAACAACGAACATCTCAACAACGCACACTACAACAACGAACACCAAAACAACGAACACTACAACAACGAACACTACAACAACGAACACTACCACAACGAACACCACAACAACGAACACTACAACAACGAACACTAAAACAACGAACACTACAACAACGAACACCAAAACAACGAACACTACAACAACGAACACTACAACAATGAACACCACAATAATGAACACTACAACAACGAACACCAAAACAACGAACACTACAACGACGAACACTACAACAACGAACACTACAACAACGAACACTAGAACAACTATACCACAACAACGAACACCACAATAATGAACACTACAACAACGAACACTAGAACAACGAACACCACAACAACGAACATCTCAACAACGAACTCTACAACTACGAACATCTCAACAACAAACACCACAACAACGAACTTTACAACAACCAACATCTCAACAATGAACATCTCAACAACAAACACCAGAACAACGAACTTTACAACAACCAACATCTCAACAACGAACATCTCAACAACGAACCTCTCAACAACGAACACTATAAACAAAAACACCACAACAACGAACATCACAACAACGAACACCACAACAACGAACATCTCAACAACGAACTCTACAACTACGAACATCTCAACAACAAACACCACAACAACGAACTTTACAACAACGAACATCTCAATAACGAACATCTCAACAACGAACCTCTCAACAACGAACACTACATCAACGAACACCACAACAATGAACATCACAACAACGAACACCACAACAAAGAACATCTCAACAAAGAACATCTCAACATCGAACGTTTCAACAGCGAACATCTCAACTACGAACACTACAACAATGAACACTACAACAACGAGCACCACAACAACGAACATCTCAACAACGAACACTACAACAACGAACACCACAAGAACGAACATCACAACAACGAACATCACAACAACGAACATCTCAAAAACGAACACCACAATAATAAACACTACAACAACGAAAATCAGAACAACGAACACTACAACAACAAACACTACAACTACGAAAACCTTAACAACAAACACCACAACAACGAACTTTACAACAACGAACACAACAACAAAGATCAATACAACAACGAACACCACAACAACGAAATCCACAACAACGAACTTTACAACAACGAACACCTCAACAACGAACATTACAACAACGAAAATCACAAAAACGACCATTACAACAACGAACACCACTAAAACGAACACTAAAACAACGAACACTACAACAACGAACATCTCAACAACGAACATCTCAACAATGAACAGTACAACAATGAACACTACAACAACGAACACCACAACAACGAACACTACAACAACGAACACCACAACAACGAAAATTACAACAATGAACACTACAACAACTAACATTACAACAACGAACACTACACCAACAAACACTACAACAACGGACGCTACTACAACGAACACCACAACAACGAACATCACAACAACGAACATTGCAACAACGACCACCACAACAACGAACATCTCAACAACGATCCTCTCAACAACGAACATCTCAACGACGAACACTACAACAACGAACATCTCAACAACGAATATCTCAACAACGAACACTACAACAACGAACACTACAACAACGAACACCAAAACAACGACCAATACAACAACGAACACTACAACAACGAACACTACCACAACGAACACCACAACAACGAACACTACAACAACGAACACTAAAACAACGAACACTACAACAACGAACATCTCAACAACGAACATCTCAACAACGAACACTACAACAACGAACATCACAACAACGACCATCACAAAAACGAACATCTCAACAACAAACATCTCAGCAACTAACACTACAACAACGAACACTAGAACAACGAACACCACAACAACGAACACCACAATAATGAACACTACAACAACGAACACTAGAACAACGAACACCACAACAACGAACACCATAATAATGAACACTACAACAACGAAAATCAGAACAACGAACACTTCAACAACGAACACTACAACAACGAACACTACAACTACGAACATCTTAACAACAAACACCACAACAACGAACTTTACAACAACGAACATCTCAACAACGAACATCTCAAAAACGAACCTCACAACAACGAACACTATAAACAACGAACACCACAACAACGAACATCACAACAATGAACACCACAACAACGAAAATCAGAACAACGAACACTAAAACAACGAACACTACAACAACGAACATCACAACAACGACCATCACAAAAACGAACATCTCAACAACGAACACTACAACAACGAACACTAGAACAACGAACACCACAATAACGAACACCACAATAATGAACACTACAACAACGAACACTAGAACAACGAACACTACAACAACGAACACCACAATAATGAACACTACAACAACGAAAATCAGAACAACGAACACTTCAACAACGAACACTACAACAACGAACACTACAACTACGAACATCTCAACAACAAACACCACAACAACGAACTTTACAACAACGAACATCACAACAACGAACATCTCAACAACGAACAAGACAATAATGAACACTACAACAACGAAAATCAGAACAATGAACACTACAACAACGAACACTACAACAACGAACATCACAACAACGACCATCACAAAAACGAACATCTCAACATCGAACACTACAACAACGAACACTAGAACAACGAACACCACAACAACGAACACCACAATTATGAACACTACAACAACGAACACTAGAACAACGAACACCACAACAACGAACACCACAATAATGAACACTACAACAACGAAAATCAGAACAACGAACACTTCAACAATGAACAATACAACAACGAACACTACAACTACGAACATCTCAACAACAAACACCACAACAACGAACTTTACAACAACGAACAACACAACAACGAACATCTCAACAAAGAACACCACAATAATGAACACTACAACAACGAAAATCAGAACAACGAACACTACAACAACGAACACGACAACAGCGAACACTACAACTACGAAATCCTTAACAACAAACACCACAACAACGAACACCACAACAACGAACAATACAACAACGAACACCACAACAACATACTCCACAACAACGAACTTTACAACAACGAACACCTCAACAACGAACATTACAACAACGAAAATCACAAAAACGACCATTACAACAACGAACACCACTACAACGAACACTACAATAATTAACACTACAACAACGAACAATACAACATTAAACACTACAACAACGAACAAAACAACAACGAACACTTCAACAACGAACACTACAACAACGAAACCACAACAACGAACACCACTACAACGAACACTACAACAACGAACACCACAACAACGAACACCACAACAACGAACACTACAACAACTAACATTACAACAACGAACACTACAACAACAAACACTACAACAACGAACATTGCAACAACGACCACCACAACGACGAACATCTCAACAACGAACACTACAACAACGAACATCTCAACAACGAATATCTCAACAACGAACATCTCAACAACGAATATCTCAACAACGAACACTACAACAACGAACAAAACAACAACGAACACCAAAACAACGACCAATACAACAACGAACGCTACAACAACGAACTCTACCACAACGAACACCACAACAACGAACACTACAACAACGAACACTAAAACAACGAACACTACAACAACGAACATCTCAACAACGAACATCTCAACAACGAACACTACAACAACGAACATCACAACAACGACCATCACAAAAACGAACATCTCAACAACAAACATCTCAACAACGAACACTACAACAACGAACACTAGAACAACGAACACCACAACTAACACCACAATAATGAACACTACAACAACGAACACTAGAACAACGAACACCACAACAACGAACACCATAATAATGAACACTACAACAACGAAAATCAGAACAACGAACACTTCAACAACGAACACTACAACAACGAACACAACTACGAACATCTTAACAACAAACACCACAACAACGAACATCTCAACAACGAACATCTCAAAAACGAACCTCACAACAACGAACACTATACACAACGAACACCACAACAACGAACATCACAACAATGAACACCACAACAACGAAAATCAGAACAACGAACACTTCAACAACGAACACTACAACAACGAACATCACAACAACGACCATCACAAAAACGAACATCTCAACAACGAACACTACAACAACGAACACTAGAACATCGAACACCACAACAACGAACACCACAATAATGAACACTACAACAACGAACACTAGAACAACGAACACCACAACAACGAACACCACAATAACGAACACTACAACAACGAAAATCAGAACAACGAACACTTCAACAACGAACACTACAACAACGAACACAACAACTACGAACATCTCAACAACAAACACCACAACAACGAACTTTACAACAACGAACATCACAAAAACGAACATCTCAACAACGAACAAGACAATAATGAACACTACAACAACGAAAATCAGAACAACGAACACTACAACAACGAACACTACAACAACGAACATCACAACAACGACCATCACAAAAACGAACATCTCAACATCGAACACTACAACAACGAACACTAGAACAACGAACACCTCAACAACGAACACCACAATAATGAACACTACAACAACGAACACTAGAACAACGAACACCATAACAACGAACACCACAATAATGAACACTACAACAACGAAAATCAGAACAACGAACACTTCAACAATGAACACTACAACAACGAACACTACAACTACGAACATCTCAACAAAAAACACCACAACAACGAACTTTACAACAATGAACAACACAACAACGAACATCTCAACAAAGAACACCACAATAATGAACACTACAACAACGAAAATCAGAACAACGAACACTACGACAACGAACACTACAACAGCGAACACTACAACTACGAAAACCTTAACAACAAACACCACAACAACGAACACCACCACAACGAACAATACAACAACGAACACCACAACAACATACTCCACAACAACGAACTTTACAACAACGAACACCTCAACAACGAACATTACAACAACGAAAATCACAAAAACGACCATTACAACAACGAACACCACTACAACGAACACTACAATAATTAACACTACAACAACGAACAATACAACATTAAACACTACAACAACGAACAAAACAACAACGAACACTTCAACAACGAACACTACAACAACGAACACCACAACAACGAACACCATAACAACGAACACTACAACAACGAACACCACAACAACGAACACCTCAACAACGAACACTACAACAACTAACATTACAACAACGAACACTACAACAACGAACACTACAACAACAAACACTACAACAACGAACACCACATCAACGAACACCACAACAACGAACACCACAACAACGAACATCTCAACAACGAACATCTCAACAACGAATATCTCAACAACGAACACTACAACAACGAACATCACAACAACGAACATTGCAACAACGACCACCACAACAACGAACATCTCAACAACGATCCTCTCAACAACGAACATCTCAACAACGAACACTACAACAACGAACATCTCAACAACGAATATCTCAACAACGAACACTACAACAACGAACACTACAACAACGAACACCAAAACAACGACCAATACAACAACGAACACTACAACAACGAACACTACCACAACGAACACCACAACAACGAACACTACAACAACGAACACTAAAACAACGAACACTACAACAACGAACATCTCAACAACGAACATCTCAACAACGAACACTACAACAACGAACATCACAACAACGACCATCACAAAAACGAACATCTCAACAACAAACATCTCAACAACGAACACTACAACAACGAACACTAGAACAACGAACACCACAACAACGAACACCACAATAATGAACACTACAACAACGAACACTAGAACAACGAACACCACAACAACGAACACCATAATATCGAACACTAAAACAACGAAAATCAGAACAACGAACACTTCAACAACGAACACTACAACAACGAACTTTACAACAACGAACATCTCAACAACGAACATCTCAAAAACGAACCTCACAACAACGAACACCACAACAACGAACATCACAACAATGAACACCACAACAACAAAAATCAGAACAACGAACACTACAACAACGAACACTACAACAACGAACATCACAACAACGACCATCACAAAAACGAACATCTCAACAACGAACACTACAACAACGAACACTAGAACAACGAACACCACAACAACGAACACCACAATAATGAACACTAGCACAACGAACACTAGAACAACGAACACCACAACAACGAACACCACAATAATGAACACTACAACAACGAAAATCAGAACAACGAACACTTCAACAACGAACACTACAACAACGAACACTACAACTACGAACATCTCAACAACAAACACCACAACAACGAACTTTACAACAACGAACATCACAACAACGAACATCTCAACAACGAACAAGACAATAATGAACACTACAACAACGAAAATCAGAACAACGAACACTACAACAACGAACACTACAAGAACGAACATCACAACAACGACCATCACAAAAACGAACATCTCAACATCGAACACTACAACAACGAACACTAGAACAACGAACACCACAACAACGAACACCACAATAATGAACACTACAACAACGAACACTAGAACAACGAACACCACAACAACGAACACCACAATAATGGACACTACAACAACGAAAATCAGAACAACGAACACTTCAACAATGAACACTACAACAGCGAACACTACAACTACGAAAACCTTAACAACAAACACCACAACAACGAACACCACAACAACGAACAATACAACAACGAACACCACAACAACATACTCCACAACAACGAACTTTACAACAACGAACACCTCAACAACGAACATTACAACAACGAAAAACACAAAAACGACCATTACCACAACGAACACCACTACAACGAACACTACAATAATTAACACTACAACAACGAACAATACAACATTAAACACTACAACAACGAACAAAACAACAACGAACACTTCAACAACGAACACTACAACAACGAACACCACAACAACGAACACCACTACAACGAACACTACAACAACGAACACCATAACAACGAACACCACAACAACGAACACTACAACAACTAACATTACAACAACGAACACTACAACAACAAACACTACAACAACGAACACCACATCAACGAACACCACAACAACGAACATCTCAACAACGAACATCTCAACAACGAATATCTCAACAACGAATACTACAACAACGAACATCACAACAACGAACATTGCAACAACGACCACCACAACAACGAACATCTCAACAACGATCCTCTCAACAACGAACATCTCAACAACGAACACTACAACAACGAACATCTCAAGAACGAATAATTCAACAACGAACACTACAACAACGAACACTACAACAACGAACACCAAAACAACGAACAATACAACAACGAACACTACAACAACGAACACTACCACAACGAACACCACAACAACGAACACTACAACAACGAACACTAAAACAACAAACACTACAACAACGAACATCTCAACAACGAACATCTCAACAACGAACACTACAACAACGAACATCACAACAACGACCATCACAAAAACGAACATCTCAACAACAAACATTTCAACAACGAACACTACAACAACGAACACTAGAACAACGAACACCACAACATCGAACACCACAATAATGAACACTACAACAACGAAAACTAGAACAACGAACACCACAACAACGAACACTATAATAATGAACACTACAACAACGAAAATCAGAACAACGAACACTTCAACAATGAACACTACAACAACGAACACTACAACTACGAACATATTAACAACAAACACCACAACAACGAACTTCACAACAACGAACATCTCAACAACGAACATCTCAAAAACGAACCTCACAACAACGAACACTATAAACAACGAACACCACAACAACGAACATCACAACAATGAACACCAAAACAACGAACATCTCAACAACGAACTCTACAACTACGAACTTCTCAACAACAAACACCACAACAACGAACTTTACAACAACGAACACTACCACAACGAACACCACAACAACGAACACTACAACAACGAACACTAAAACAACAAACACTACAACAACGAACATCTCAACAACGAACATCTCAACAACGCACACTACAACAACGAACACCAAAACAACGAACACTACAACAACGAACACTACAACAACGAACACTACCACAACGAACACCACAACAACGAACACTACAACAACGAACACTAAAACAACGAACACTACAACAACGAACACCAAAACAACGAACACTACAACAACGAACACTACAACAACGAACACCACAATAATGAACACTACAACAACGAACACCAAAACAACGAACACTACAACGACGAACACTACAACAACGAACACTACAACAACGAACACTAGAACAACTATACCACAACAACGAACACCACAATAATGAACACTACAACAACGAACACTAGAACAACGAACACCACAACAACGAACATCTCAACAACGAACTCTACAACTACGAACAACTCAACAACAAACACCACAACAACGAACTTTACAACAACCAACATCTCAACAACGAACATCTCAACAACAAACACCAGAACAACGAACTTTACAACAACCAACATCTCAACAACGAACATCTCAACAACGAACCTCTCAACAACGAACACCATAAACAAAAACACCACAACAACGAACATCACAACAACGAACACCACAACAACGAACATCTCAACAACGAACTCTACAACTACGAACATCTCAACAACAAACACCACAACAACGAACTTTACAACAACGAACATCTCAATAACGAACATCTCAACAACGAACCTCTCAACAACGAACACTACAACAACGAACACCACAACAATGAACATCACAACAACGAACACCACAACAAAGAACATCTCAACAAAGAACATCTCAACATCGAACGTTTCAACAGCGAACATCTCAACTACGAACACTACAACAATGAACACTACAACAACGAGCACCACAACAACGAACATCTCAACAACGAACACTACAACAACGAACACCACAAGAACGAACATCACAACAACGAACATCACAACAACGAACATCTCAAAAACGAACACCACAATAATAAACACTACAACAACGAAAATCAGAACAACGAACACTACAACAACAAACACTACAACTACGAAAACCTTAACAACAAAAACCACAACAACGAACTTTACAACAACGAACACAACAACAAAGATCAATACAACAACGAACACCACAACAACGAAATCCACAACAACGAACTTTACAACAACGAACACCTCAACAACGAGCATTACAACAACGAAAATCACAAAAACGACCATTACAACAACGAACACCACTACAACGAACACTAAAACAACGAACACTACAACAACGAACATCTCAACAACGAACATCTCAACAATGAACAGTACAACAATGAACACTACAACAACGAACACCACAACAACGAACACTACAACAACGAACACCACAACAACGAAAATTACAACAATGAACACTACAACAACTAACATTACAACAACGAACACTACAACAACAAACACTACAACAACGGACGCTACAACAACGAACACCACAACACCGAACATTAGAACAACGAACACTACAACAACGAACGTTATAAGAACGAACTTCACAACAAGGAACACTACAACAACGAACACTACAACAACATACACTACAACAACGAACACTACAACAACAAACACTACAACAACGAACATTACAACATTGAACACTACAACAACGAAGAGTACAACAACGAACAGTACAACAACGAACACCACAACAACGAACACTACAACAACGAACACTACAACAACGAACACTACAACAACGAACACTTCAACAACGAACTTTACAACAATGAACACTACAACAACGAACACTACAACAACGAACACTACAACAACGAACACTACAACTACGAACATCTTAACAACAAACACCACAACAACGAACTTTACAACAACGAACATCTCAACAACGAACATCTCAAAAACGAACCTCACAACAACGAACACTATAAACAACGAACACCACAACAACGAACATCACAACAATGAACACCACAACAACGAAAATCAGAACAACGAACACTAAAACAACGAACACTACAACAACGAACATCACAACAACGACCATCACAAAAACGAACATCTCAACAACGAACACTACAACAACGAACACTAGAACAACGAACACCACAATAACGAACACCACAATAATGAACACTACAACAACGAACACTAGAACAACGAACACTACAACAACGAACACCACAATAATGAACACTACAACAACGAAAATCAGAACAACGAACACTTCAACAACGAACACTACAACAACGAACACTACAACTACGAACATCTCAACAACAAACACCACAACAACGAACTTTACAACAACGAACATCACAACAACGAACATCTCAACAACGAACAAGACAATAATGAACACTACAACAACGAAAATCAGAACAATGAACACTACAACAACGAACACTACAACAACGAACATCACAACAACGACCATCACAAAAACGAACATCTCAACATCGAACACTACAACAACGAACACTAGAACAACGAACACCACAACAACGAACACCACAATTATGAACACTACAACAACGAACACTAGAACAACGAACACCACAACAACGAACACCACAATAATGAACACTACAACAACGAAAATCAGAACAACGAACACTTCAACAATGAACAATACAACAACGAACACTACAACTACGAACATCTCAACAACAAACACCACAACAACGAACTTTACAACAACGAACAACACAACAACGAACATCTCAACAAAGAACACCACAATAATGAACACTACAACAACGAAAATCAGAACAACGAACACTACAACAACGAACACGACAACAGCGAACACTACAACTACGAAATCCTTAACAACAAACACCACAACAACGAACACCACAACAACGAACAATACAACAACGAACACCACAACAACATACTCCACAACAACGAACTTTACAACAACGAACACCTCAACAACGAACATTACAACAACGAAAATCACAAAAACGACCATTACAACAACGAACACCACTACAACGAACACTACAATAATTAACACTACAACAACGAACAATACAACATTAAACACTACAACAACGAACAAAACAACAACGAACACTTCAACAACGAACACTACAACAACGAAACCACAACAACGAACACCACTACAACGAACACTACAACAACGAACACCACAACAACGAACACCACAACAACGAACACTACAACAACTAACATTACAACAACGAACACTACAACAACAAACACTACAACAACGAACATTGCAACAACGACCACCACAACGACGAACATCTCAACAACGAACACTACAACAACGAACATCTCAACAACGAATATCTCAACAACGAACATCTCAACAACGAATATCTCAACAACGAACACTACAACAACGAACAAAACAACAACGAACACCAAAACAACGACCAATACAACAACGAACGCTACAACAACGAACTCTACCACAACGAACACCACAACAACGAACACTACAACAACGAACACTAAAACAACGAACACTACAACAACGAACATCTCAACAACGAACATCTCAACAACGAACACTACAACAACGAACATCACAACAACGACCATCACAAAAACGAACATCTCAACAACAAACATCTCAACAACGAACACTACAACAACGAACACTAGAACAACGAACACCACAACTAACACCACAATAATGAACACTACAACAACGAACACTAGAACAACGAACACCACAACAACGAACACCATAATAATGAACACTACAACAACGAAAATCAGAACAACGAACACTTCAACAACGAACACTACAACAACGAACACAACTACGAACATCTTAACAACAAACACCACAACAACGAACATCTCAACAACGAACATCTCAAAAACGAACCTCACAACAACGAACACTATACACAACGAACACCACAACAACGAACATCACAACAATGAACACCACAACAACGAAAATCAGAACAACGAACACTACAACAACGAACACTACAACAACGAACATCACAACAACGACCATCACAAAAACGAACATCTCAACAACGAACACTACAACAACGAACACTAGAACATCGAACACCACAACAACGAACACCACAATAATGAACACTACAACAACGAACACTAGAACAACGAACACCACAACAACGAACACCACAATAACGAACACTACAACAACGAAAATCAGAACAACGAACACTTCAACAACGAACACTACAACAACGAACACAACAACTACGAACATCTCAACAACAAACACCACAACAACGAACTTTACAACAACGAACATCACAAAAACGAACATCTCAACAACGAACAAGACAATAATGAACACTACAACAACGAAAATCAGAACAACGAACACTACAACAACGAACACTACAACAACGAACATCACAACAACGACCATCACAAAAACGAACATCTCAACATCGAACACTACAACAACGAACACTAGAACAACGAACACCTCAACAACGAACACCACAATAATGAACACTACAACAACGAACACTAGAACAACGAACACCATAACAACGAACACCACAATAATGAACACTACAACAACGAAAATCAGAACAACGAACACTTCAACAATGAACACTACAACAACGAACACTACAACTACGAACATCTCAACAAAAAACACCACAACAACGAACTTTACAACAATGAACAACACAACAACGAACATCTCAACAAAGAACACCACAATAATGAACACTACAACAACGAAAATCAGAACAACGAACACTACGACAACGAACACTACAACAGCGAACACTACAACTACGAAAACCTTAACAACAAACACCACAACAACGAACACCACCACAACGAACAATACAACAACGAACACCACAACAACATACTCCACAACAACGAACTTTACAACAACGAACACCTCAACAACGAACATTACAACAACGAAAATCACAAAAACGACCATTACAACAACGAACACCACTACAACGAACACTACAATAATTAACACTACAACAACGAACAATACAACATTAAACACTACAACAACGAACAAAACAACAACGAACACTTCAACAACGAACACTACAACAACGAACACCACAACAACGAACACCATAACAACGAACACTACAACAACGAACACCACAACAACGAACACCTCAACAACGAACACTACAACAACTAACATTACAACAACGAACACTACAACAACGAACACTACAACAACAAACACTACAACAACGAACACCACATCAACGAACACCACAACAACGAACACCACAACAACGAACATCTCAACAACGAACATCTCAACAACGAATATCTCAACAACGAACACTACAACAACGAACATCACAACAACGAACATTGCAACAACGACCACCACAACAACGAACATCTCAACAACGATCCTCTCAACAACGAACATCTCAACAACGAACACTACAACAACGAACATCTCAACAACGAATATCTCAACAACGAACACTACAACAACGAACACTACAACAACGAACACCAAAACAACGACCAATACAACAACGAACACTACAACAACGAACACTACCACAACGAACACCACAACAACGAACACTACAACAACGAACACTAAAACAACGAACACTACAACAACGAACATCTCAACAACGAACATCTCAACAACGAACACTACAACAACGAACATCACAACAACGACCATCACAAAAACGAACATCTCAACAACAAACATCTCAACAACGAACACTACAACAACGAACACTAGAACAACGAACACCACAACAACGAACACCACAATAATGAACACTACAACAACGAACACTAGAACAACGAACACCACAACAACGAACACCATAATATCGAACACTAAAACAACGAAAATCAGAACAACGAACACTTCAACAACGAACACTACAACAACGAACTTTACAACAACGAACATCTCAACAACGAACATCTCAAAAACGAACCTCACAACAACGAACACCACAACAACGAACATCACAACAATGAACACCACAACAACAAAAATCAGAACAACGAACACTACAACAACGAACACTACAACAACGAACATCACAACAACGACCATCACAAAAACGAACATCTCAACAACGAACACTACAACAACGAACACTAGAACAACGAACACCACAACAACGAACACCACAATAATGAACACTAGCACAACGAACACTAGAACAACGAACACCACAACAACGAACACCACAATAATGAACACTACAACAACGAAAATCAGAACAACGAACACTTCAACAACGAACACTACAACAACGAACACTACAACTACGAACATCTCAACAACAAACACCACAACAACGAACTTTACAACAACGAACATCACAACAACGAACATCTCAACAACGAACAAGACAATAATGAACACTACAACAACGAAAATCAGAACAACGAACACTACAACAACGAACACTACAAGAACGAACATCACAACAACGACCATCACAAAAACGAACATCTCAACATCGAACACTACAACAACGAACACTAGAACAACGAACACCACAACAACGAACACCACAATAATGAACACTACAACAACGAACACTAGAACAACGAACACCACAACAACGAACACCACAATAATGGACACTACAACAACGAAAATCAGAACAACGAACACTTCAACAATGAACACTACAACAGCGAACACTACAACTACGAAAACCTTAACAACAAACACCACAACAACGAACACCACAACAACGAACAATACAACAACGAACACCACAACAACATACTCCACAACAACGAACTTTACAACAACGAACACCTCAACAACGAACATTACAACAACGAAAAACACAAAAACGACCATTACCACAACGAACACCACTACAACGAACACTACAATAATTAACACTACAACAACGAACAATACAACATTAAACACTACAACAACGAACAAAACAACAACGAACACTTCAACAACGAACACTACAACAACGAACACCACAACAACGAACACCACTACAACGAACACTACAACAACGAACACCATAACAACGAACACCACAACAACGAACACTACAACAACTAACATTACAACAACGAACACTACAACAACAAACACTACAACAACGAACACCACATCAACGAACACCACAACAACGAACATCTCAACAACGAACATCTCAACAACGAATATCTCAACAACGAATACTACAACAACGAACATCACAACAACGAACATTGCAACAACGACCACCACAACAACGAACATCTCAACAACGATCCTCTCAACAACGAACATCTCAACAACGAACACTACAACAACGAACATCTCAAGAACGAATAATTCAACAACGAACACTACAACAACGAACACTACAACAACGAACACCAAAACAACGAACAATACAACAACGAACACTACAACAACGAACACTACCACAACGAACACCACAACAACGAACACTACAACAACGAACACTAAAACAACAAACACTACAACAACGAACATCTCAACAACGAACATCTCAACAACGAACACTACAACAACGAACATCACAACAACGACCATCACAAAAACGAACATCTCAACAACAAACATTTCAACAACGAACACTACAACAACGAACACTAGAACAACGAACACCACAACATCGAACACCACAATAATGAACACTACAACAACGAAAACTAGAACAACGAACACCACAACAACGAACACTATAATAATGAACACTACAACAACGAAAATCAGAACAACGAACACTTCAACAATGAACACTACAACAACGAACACTACAACTACGAACATATTAACAACAAACACCACAACAACGAACTTCACAACAACGAACATCTCAACAACGAACATCTCAAAAACGAACCTCACAACAACGAACACTATAAACAACGAACACCACAACAACGAACATCACAACAATGAACACCAAAACAACGAACATCTCAACAACGAACTCTACAACTACGAACTTCTCAACAACAAACACCACAACAACGAACTTTACAACAACGAACACTACCACAACGAACACCACAACAACGAACACTACAACAACGAACACTAAAACAACAAACACTACAACAACGAACATCTCAACAACGAACATCTCAACAACGCACACTACAACAACGAACACCAAAACAACGAACACTACAACAACGAACACTACAACAACGAACACTACCACAACGAACACCACAACAACGAACACTACAACAACGAACACTAAAACAACGAACACTACAACAACGAACACCAAAACAACGAACACTACAACAACGAACACTACAACAACGAACACCACAATAATGAACACTACAACAACGAACACCAAAACAACGAACACTACAACGACGAACACTACAACAACGAACACTACAACAACGAACACTAGAACAACTATACCACAACAACGAACACCACAATAATGAACACTACAACAACGAACACTAGAACAACGAACACCACAACAACGAACATCTCAACAACGAACTCTACAACTACGAACAACTCAACAACAAACACCACAACAACGAACTTTACAACAACCAACATCTCAACAACGAACATCTCAACAACAAACACCAGAACAACGAACTTTACAACAACCAACATCTCAACAACGAACATCTCAACAACGAACCTCTCAACAACGAACACCATAAACAAAAACACCACAACAACGAACATCACAACAACGAACACCACAACAACGAACATCTCAACAACGAACTCTACAACTACGAACATCTCAACAACAAACACCACAACAACGAACTTTACAACAACGAACATCTCAATAACGAACATCTCAACAACGAACCTCTCAACAACGAACACTACAACAACGAACACCACAACAATGAACATCACAACAACGAACACCACAACAAAGAACATCTCAACAAAGAACATCTCAACATCGAACGTTTCAACAGCGAACATCTCAACTACGAACACTACAACAATGAACACTACAACAACGAGCACCACAACAACGAACATCTCAACAACGAACACTACAACAACGAACACCACAAGAACGAACATCACAACAACGAACATCACAACAACGAACATCTCAAAAACGAACACCACAATAATAAACACTACAACAACGAAAATCAGAACAACGAACACTACAACAACAAACACTACAACTACGAAAACCTTAACAACAAAAACCACAACAACGAACTTTACAACAACGAACACAACAACAAAGATCAATACAACAACGAACACCACAACAACGAAATCCACAACAACGAACTTTACAACAACGAACACCTCAACAACGAGCATTACAACAACGAAAATCACAAAAACGACCATTACAACAACGAACACCACTACAACGAACACTAAAACAACGAACACTACAACAACGAACATCTCAACAACGAACATCTCAACAATGAACAGTACAACAATGAACACTACAACAACGAACACCACAACAACGAACACTACAACAACGAACACCACAACAACGAAAATTACAACAATGAACACTACAACAACTAACATTACAACAACGAACACTACAACAACAAACACTACAACAACGGACGCTACAACAACGAACACCACAACACCGAACATTAGAACAACGAACACTACAACAACGAACGTTATAAGAACGAACTTCACAACAAGGAACACTACAACAACGAACACTACAACAACATACACTACAACAACGAACACTACAACAACAAACACTACAACAACGAACATTACAACATTGAACACTACAACAACGAAGAGTACAACAACGAACAGTACAACAACGAACACCACAACAACGAACACTACAACAACGAACACTACAACAACGAACACTACAACAACGAACACTTCAACAACGAACTTTACAACAATGAACACTACAACAACGAACACTACAACAACGAACACTACAACAACGAACACTACAACTACGAACATCTTAACAACAAACACCACAACAACGAACTTTACAACAACGAACATCTCAACAACGAACATCTCAAAAACGAACCTCACAACAACGAACACTATAAACAACGAACACCACAACAACGAACATCACAACAATGAACACCACAACAACGAAAATCAGAACAACGAACACTAAAACAACGAACACTACAACAACGAACATCACAACAACGACCATCACAAAAACGAACATCTCAACAACGAACACTACAACAACGAACACTAGAACAACGAACACCACAATAACGAACACCACAATAATGAACACTACAACAACGAACACTAGAACAACGAACACTACAACAACGAACACCACAATAATGAACACTACAACAACGAAAATCAGAACAACGAACACTTCAACAACGAACACTACAACAACGAACACTACAACTACGAACATCTCAACAACAAACACCACAACAACGAACTTTACAACAACGAACATCACAACAACGAACATCTCAACAACGAACAAGACAATAATGAACACTACAACAACGAAAATCAGAACAATGAACACTACAACAACGAACACTACAACAACGAACATCACAACAACGACCATCACAAAAACGAACATCTCAACATCGAACACTACAACAACGAACACTAGAACAACGAACACCACAACAACGAACACCACAATTATGAACACTACAACAACGAACACTAGAACAACGAACACCACAACAACGAACACCACAATAATGAACACTACAACAACGAAAATCAGAACAACGAACACTTCAACAATGAACAATACAACAACGAACACTACAACTACGAACATCTCAACAACAAACACCACAACAACGAACTTTACAACAACGAACAACACAACAACGAACATCTCAACAAAGAACACCACAATAATGAACACTACAACAACGAAAATCAGAACAACGAACACTACAACAACGAACACGACAACAGCGAACACTACAACTACGAAATCCTTAACAACAAACACCACAACAACGAACACCACAACAACGAACAATACAACAACGAACACCACAACAACATACTCCACAACAACGAACTTTACAACAACGAACACCTCAACAACGAACATTACAACAACGAAAATCACAAAAACGACCATTACAACAACGAACACCACTACAACGAACACTACAATAATTAACACTACAACAACGAACAATACAACATTAAACACTACAACAACGAACAAAACAACAACGAACACTTCAACAACGAACACTACAACAACGAAACCACAACAACGAACACCACTACAACGAACACTACAACAACGAACACCACAACAACGAACACCACAACAACGAACACTACAACAACTAACATTACAACAACGAACACTACAACAACAAACACTACAACAACGAACATTGCAACAACGACCACCACAACGACGAACATCTCAACAACGAACACTACAACAACGAACATCTCAACAACGAATATCTCAACAACGAACATCTCAACAACGAATATCTCAACAACGAACACTACAACAACGAACAAAACAACAACGAACACCAAAACAACGACCAATACAACAACGAACGCTACAACAACGAACTCTACCACAACGAACACCACAACAACGAACACTACAACAACGAACACTAAAACAACGAACACTACAACAACGAACATCTCAACAACGAACATCTCAACAACGAACACTACAACAACGAACATCACAACAACGACCATCACAAAAACGAACATCTCAACAACAAACATCTCAACAACGAACACTACAACAACGAACACTAGAACAACGAACACCACAACTAACACCACAATAATGAACACTACAACAACGAACACTAGAACAACGAACACCACAACAACGAACACCATAATAATGAACACTACAACAACGAAAATCAGAACAACGAACACTTCAACAACGAACACTACAACAACGAACACAACTACGAACATCTTAACAACAAACACCACAACAACGAACATCTCAACAACGAACATCTCAAAAACGAACCTCACAACAACGAACACTATACACAACGAACACCACAACAACGAACATCACAACAATGAACACCACAACAACGAAAATCAGAACAACGAACACTACAACAACGAACACTACAACAACGAACATCACAACAACGACCATCACAAAAACGAACATCTCAACAACGAACACTACAACAACGAACACTAGAACATCGAACACCACAACAACGAACACCACAATAATGAACACTACAACAACGAACACTAGAACAACGAACACCACAACAACGAACACCACAATAACGAACACTACAACAACGAAAATCAGAACAACGAACACTTCAACAACGAACACTACAACAACGAACACAACAACTACGAACATCTCAACAACAAACACCACAACAACGAACTTTACAACAACGAACATCACAAAAACGAACATCTCAACAACGAACAAGACAATAATGAACACTACAACAACGAAAATCAGAACAACGAACACTACAACAACGAACACTACAACAACGAACATCACAACAACGACCATCACAAAAACGAACATCTCAACATCGAACACTACAACAACGAACACTAGAACAACGAACACCTCAACAACGAACACCACAATAATGAACACTACAACAACGAACACTAGAACAACGAACACCATAACAACGAACACCACAATAATGAACACTACAACAACGAAAATCAGAACAACGAACACTTCAACAATGAACACTACAACAACGAACACTACAACTACGAACATCTCAACAAAAAACACCACAACAACGAACTTTACAACAATGAACAACACAACAACGAACATCTCAACAAAGAACACCACAATAATGAACACTACAACAACGAAAATCAGAACAACGAACACTACGACAACGAACACTACAACAGCGAACACTACAACTACGAAAACCTTAACAACAAACACCACAACAACGAACACCACCACAACGAACAATACAACAACGAACACCACAACAACATACTCCACAACAACGAACTTTACAACAACGAACACCTCAACAACGAACATTACAACAACGAAAATCACAAAAACGACCATTACAACAACGAACACCACTACAACGAACACTACAATAATTAACACTACAACAACGAACAATACAACATTAAACACTACAACAACGAACAAAACAACAACGAACACTTCAACAACGAACACTACAACAACGAACACCACAACAACGAACACCATAACAACGAACACTACAACAACGAACACCACAACAACGAACACCTCAACAACGAACACTACAACAACTAACATTACAACAACGAACACTACAACAACGAACACTACAACAACAAACACTACAACAACGAACACCACATCAACGAACACCACAACAACGAACACCACAACAACGAACATCTCAACAACGAACATCTCAACAACGAATATCTCAACAACGAACACTACAACAACGAACATCACAACAACGAACATTGCAACAACGACCACCACAACAACGAACATCTCAACAACGATCCTCTCAACAACGAACATCTCAACAACGAACACTACAACAACGAACATCTCAACAACGAATATCTCAACAACGAACACTACAACAACGAACACTACAACAACGAACACCAAAACAACGACCAATACAACAACGAACACTACAACAACGAACACTACCACAACGAACACCACAACAACGAACACTACAACAACGAACACTAAAACAACGAACACTACAACAACGAACATCTCAACAACGAACATCTCAACAACGAACACTACAACAACGAACATCACAACAACGACCATCACAAAAACGAACATCTCAACAACAAACATCTCAACAACGAACACTACAACAACGAACACTAGAACAACGAACACCACAACAACGAACACCACAATAATGAACACTACAACAACGAACACTAGAACAACGAACACCACAACAACGAACACCATAATATCGAACACTAAAACAACGAAAATCAGAACAACGAACACTTCAACAACGAACACTACAACAACGAACTTTACAACAACGAACATCTCAACAACGAACATCTCAAAAACGAACCTCACAACAACGAACACCACAACAACGAACATCACAACAATGAACACCACAACAACAAAAATCAGAACAACGAACACTACAACAACGAACACTACAACAACGAACATCACAACAACGACCATCACAAAAACGAACATCTCAACAACGAACACTACAACAACGAACACTAGAACAACGAACACCACAACAACGAACACCACAATAATGAACACTAGCACAACGAACACTAGAACAACGAACACCACAACAACGAACACCACAATAATGAACACTACAACAACGAAAATCAGAACAACGAACACTTCAACAACGAACACTACAACAACGAACACTACAACTACGAACATCTCAACAACAAACACCACAACAACGAACTTTACAACAACGAACATCACAACAACGAACATCTCAACAACGAACAAGACAATAATGAACACTACAACAACGAAAATCAGAACAACGAACACTACAACAACGAACACTACAAGAACGAACATCACAACAACGACCATCACAAAAACGAACATCTCAACATCGAACACTACAACAACGAACACTAGAACAACGAACACCACAACAACGAACACCACAATAATGAACACTACAACAACGAACACTAGAACAACGAACACCACAACAACGAACACCACAATAATGGACACTACAACAACGAAAATCAGAACAACGAACACTTCAACAATGAACACTACAACAGCGAACACTACAACTACGAAAACCTTAACAACAAACACCACAACAACGAACACCACAACAACGAACAATACAACAACGAACACCACAACAACATACTCCACAACAACGAACTTTACAACAACGAACACCTCAACAACGAACATTACAACAACGAAAAACACAAAAACGACCATTACCACAACGAACACCACTACAACGAACACTACAATAATTAACACTACAACAACGAACAATACAACATTAAACACTACAACAACGAACAAAACAACAACGAACACTTCAACAACGAACACTACAACAACGAACACCACAACAACGAACACCACTACAACGAACACTACAACAACGAACACCATAACAACGAACACCACAACAACGAACACTACAACAACTAACATTACAACAACGAACACTACAACAACAAACACTACAACAACGAACACCACATCAACGAACACCACAACAACGAACATCTCAACAACGAACATCTCAACAACGAATATCTCAACAACGAATACTACAACAACGAACATCACAACAACGAACATTGCAACAACGACCACCACAACAACGAACATCTCAACAACGATCCTCTCAACAACGAACATCTCAACAACGAACACTACAACAACGAACATCTCAAGAACGAATAATTCAACAACGAACACTACAACAACGAACACTACAACAACGAACACCAAAACAACGAACAATACAACAACGAACACTACAACAACGAACACTACCACAACGAACACCACAACAACGAACACTACAACAACGAACACTAAAACAACAAACACTACAACAACGAACATCTCAACAACGAACATCTCAACAACGAACACTACAACAACGAACATCACAACAACGACCATCACAAAAACGAACATCTCAACAACAAACATTTCAACAACGAACACTACAACAACGAACACTAGAACAACGAACACCACAACATCGAACACCACAATAATGAACACTACAACAACGAAAACTAGAACAACGAACACCACAACAACGAACACTATAATAATGAACACTACAACAACGAAAATCAGAACAACGAACACTTCAACAATGAACACTACAACAACGAACACTACAACTACGAACATATTAACAACAAACACCACAACAACGAACTTCACAACAACGAACATCTCAACAACGAACATCTCAAAAACGAACCTCACAACAACGAACACTATAAACAACGAACACCACAACAACGAACATCACAACAATGAACACCAAAACAACGAACATCTCAACAACGAACTCTACAACTACGAACTTCTCAACAACAAACACCACAACAACGAACTTTACAACAACGAACACTACCACAACGAACACCACAACAACGAACACTACAACAACGAACACTAAAACAACAAACACTACAACAACGAACATCTCAACAACGAACATCTCAACAACGCACACTACAACAACGAACACCAAAACAACGAACACTACAACAACGAACACTACAACAACGAACACTACCACAACGAACACCACAACAACGAACACTACAACAACGAACACTAAAACAACGAACACTACAACAACGAACACCAAAACAACGAACACTACAACAACGAACACTACAACAACGAACACCACAATAATGAACACTACAACAACGAACACCAAAACAACGAACACTACAACGACGAACACTACAACAACGAACACTACAACAACGAACACTAGAACAACTATACCACAACAACGAACACCACAATAATGAACACTACAACAACGAACACTAGAACAACGAACACCACAACAACGAACATCTCAACAACGAACTCTACAACTACGAACAACTCAACAACAAACACCACAACAACGAACTTTACAACAACCAACATCTCAACAACGAACATCTCAACAACAAACACCAGAACAACGAACTTTACAACAACCAACATCTCAACAACGAACATCTCAACAACGAACCTCTCAACAACGAACACCATAAACAAAAACACCACAACAACGAACATCACAACAACGAACACCACAACAACGAACATCTCAACAACGAACTCTACAACTACGAACATCTCAACAACAAACACCACAACAACGAACTTTACAACAACGAACATCTCAATAACGAACATCTCAACAACGAACCTCTCAACAACGAACACTACAACAACGAACACCACAACAATGAACATCACAACAACGAACACCACAACAAAGAACATCTCAACAAAGAACATCTCAACATCGAACGTTTCAACAGCGAACATCTCAACTACGAACACTACAACAATGAACACTACAACAACGAGCACCACAACAACGAACATCTCAACAACGAACACTACAACAACGAACACCACAAGAACGAACATCACAACAACGAACATCACAACAACGAACATCTCAAAAACGAACACCACAATAATAAACACTACAACAACGAAAATCAGAACAACGAACACTACAACAACAAACACTACAACTACGAAAACCTTAACAACAAAAACCACAACAACGAACTTTACAACAACGAACACAACAACAAAGATCAATACAACAACGAACACCACAACAACGAAATCCACAACAACGAACTTTACAACAACGAACACCTCAACAACGAGCATTACAACAACGAAAATCACAAAAACGACCATTACAACAACGAACACCACTACAACGAACACTAAAACAACGAACACTACAACAACGAACATCTCAACAACGAACATCTCAACAATGAACAGTACAACAATGAACACTACAACAACGAACACCACAACAACGAACACTACAACAACGAACACCACAACAACGAAAATTACAACAATGAACACTACAACAACTAACATTACAACAACGAACACTACAACAACAAACACTACAACAACGGACGCTACAACAACGAACACCACAACACCGAACATTAGAACAACGAACACTACAACAACGAACGTTATAAGAACGAACTTCACAACAAGGAACACTACAACAACGAACACTACAACAACATACACTACAACAACGAACACTACAACAACAAACACTACAACAACGAACATTACAACATTGAACACTACAACAACGAAGAGTACAACAACGAACAGTACAACAACGAACACCACAACAACGAACACTACAACAACGAACACTACAACAACGAACACTACAACAACGAACACTTCAACAACGAACTTTACAACAATGAACACTACAACAACGAACACTACAACAACGAACACTACAACAACGAACACTACAACTACGAACATCTTAACAACAAACACCACAACAACGAACTTTACAACAACGAACATCTCAACAACGAACATCTCAAAAACGAACCTCACAACAACGAACACTATAAACAACGAACACCACAACAACGAACATCACAACAATGAACACCACAACAACGAAAATCAGAACAACGAACACTAAAACAACGAACACTACAACAACGAACATCACAACAACGACCATCACAAAAACGAACATCTCAACAACGAACACTACAACAACGAACACTAGAACAACGAACACCACAATAACGAACACCACAATAATGAACACTACAACAACGAACACTAGAACAACGAACACTACAACAACGAACACCACAATAATGAACACTACAACAACGAAAATCAGAACAACGAACACTTCAACAACGAACACTACAACAACGAACACTACAACTACGAACATCTCAACAACAAACACCACAACAACGAACTTTACAACAACGAACATCACAACAACGAACATCTCAACAACGAACAAGACAATAATGAACACTACAACAACGAAAATCAGAACAATGAACACTACAACAACGAACACTACAACAACGAACATCACAACAACGACCATCACAAAAACGAACATCTCAACATCGAACACTACAACAACGAACACTAGAACAACGAACACCACAACAACGAACACCACAATTATGAACACTACAACAACGAACACTAGAACAACGAACACCACAACAACGAACACCACAATAATGAACACTACAACAACGAAAATCAGAACAACGAACACTTCAACAATGAACAATACAACAACGAACACTACAACTACGAACATCTCAACAACAAACACCACAACAACGAACTTTACAACAACGAACAACACAACAACGAACATCTCAACAAAGAACACCACAATAATGAACACTACAACAACGAAAATCAGAACAACGAACACTACAACAACGAACACGACAACAGCGAACACTACAACTACGAAATCCTTAACAACAAACACCACAACAACGAACACCACAACAACGAACAATACAACAACGAACACCACAACAACATACTCCACAACAACGAACTTTACAACAACGAACACCTCAACAACGAACATTACAACAACGAAAATCACAAAAACGACCATTACAACAACGAACACCACTACAACGAACACTACAATAATTAACACTACAACAACGAACAATACAACATTAAACACTACAACAACGAACAAAACAACAACGAACACTTCAACAACGAACACTACAACAACGAAACCACAACAACGAACACCACTACAACGAACACTACAACAACGAACACCACAACAACGAACACCACAACAACGAACACTACAACAACTAACATTACAACAACGAACACTACAACAACAAACACTACAACAACGAACATTGCAACAACGACCACCACAACGACGAACATCTCAACAACGAACACTACAACAACGAACATCTCAACAACGAATATCTCAACAACGAACATCTCAACAACGAATATCTCAACAACGAACACTACAACAACGAACAAAACAACAACGAACACCAAAACAACGACCAATACAACAACGAACGCTACAACAACGAACTCTACCACAACGAACACCACAACAACGAACACTACAACAACGAACACTAAAACAACGAACACTACAACAACGAACATCTCAACAACGAACATCTCAACAACGAACACTACAACAACGAACATCACAACAACGACCATCACAAAAACGAACATCTCAACAACAAACATCTCAACAACGAACACTACAACAACGAACACTAGAACAACGAACACCACAACTAACACCACAATAATGAACACTACAACAACGAACACTAGAACAACGAACACCACAACAACGAACACCATAATAATGAACACTACAACAACGAAAATCAGAACAACGAACACTTCAACAACGAACACTACAACAACGAACACAACTACGAACATCTTAACAACAAACACCACAACAACGAACATCTCAACAACGAACATCTCAAAAACGAACCTCACAACAACGAACACTATACACAACGAACACCACAACAACGAACATCACAACAATGAACACCACAACAACGAAAATCAGAACAACGAACACTACAACAACGAACACTACAACAACGAACATCACAACAACGACCATCACAAAAACGAACATCTCAACAACGAACACTACAACAACGAACACTAGAACATCGAACACCACAACAACGAACACCACAATAATGAACACTACAACAACGAACACTAGAACAACGAACACCACAACAACGAACACCACAATAACGAACACTACAACAACGAAAATCAGAACAACGAACACTTCAACAACGAACACTACAACAACGAACACAACAACTACGAACATCTCAACAACAAACACCACAACAACGAACTTTACAACAACGAACATCACAAAAACGAACATCTCAACAACGAACAAGACAATAATGAACACTACAACAACGAAAATCAGAACAACGAACACTACAACAACGAACACTACAACAACGAACATCACAACAACGACCATCACAAAAACGAACATCTCAACATCGAACACTACAACAACGAACACTAGAACAACGAACACCTCAACAACGAACACCACAATAATGAACACTACAACAACGAACACTAGAACAACGAACACCATAACAACGAACACCACAATAATGAACACTACAACAACGAAAATCAGAACAACGAACACTTCAACAATGAACACTACAACAACGAACACTACAACTACGAACATCTCAACAAAAAACACCACAACAACGAACTTTACAACAATGAACAACACAACAACGAACATCTCAACAAAGAACACCACAATAATGAACACTACAACAACGAAAATCAGAACAACGAACACTACGACAACGAACACTACAACAGCGAACACTACAACTACGAAAACCTTAACAACAAACACCACAACAACGAACACCACCACAACGAACAATACAACAACGAACACCACAACAACATACTCCACAACAACGAACTTTACAACAACGAACACCTCAACAACGAACATTACAACAACGAAAATCACAAAAACGACCATTACAACAACGAACACCACTACAACGAACACTACAATAATTAACACTACAACAACGAACAATACAACATTAAACACTACAACAACGAACAAAACAACAACGAACACTTCAACAACGAACACTACAACAACGAACACCACAACAACGAACACCATAACAACGAACACTACAACAACGAACACCACAACAACGAACACCTCAACAACGAACACTACAACAACTAACATTACAACAACGAACACTACAACAACGAACACTACAACAACAAACACTACAACAACGAACACCACATCAACGAACACCACAACAACGAACACCACAACAACGAACATCTCAACAACGAACATCTCAACAACGAATATCTCAACAACGAACACTACAACAACGAACATCACAACAACGAACATTGCAACAACGACCACCACAACAACGAACATCTCAACAACGATCCTCTCAACAACGAACATCTCAACAACGAACACTACAACAACGAACATCTCAACAACGAATATCTCAACAACGAACACTACAACAACGAACACTACAACAACGAACACCAAAACAACGACCAATACAACAACGAACACTACAACAACGAACACTACCACAACGAACACCACAACAACGAACACTACAACAACGAACACTAAAACAACGAACACTACAACAACGAACATCTCAACAACGAACATCTCAACAACGAACACTACAACAACGAACATCACAACAACGACCATCACAAAAACGAACATCTCAACAACAAACATCTCAACAACGAACACTACAACAACGAACACTAGAACAACGAACACCACAACAACGAACACCACAATAATGAACACTACAACAACGAACACTAGAACAACGAACACCACAACAACGAACACCATAATATCGAACACTAAAACAACGAAAATCAGAACAACGAACACTTCAACAACGAACACTACAACAACGAACTTTACAACAACGAACATCTCAACAACGAACATCTCAAAAACGAACCTCACAACAACGAACACCACAACAACGAACATCACAACAATGAACACCACAACAACAAAAATCAGAACAACGAACACTACAACAACGAACACTACAACAACGAACATCACAACAACGACCATCACAAAAACGAACATCTCAACAACGAACACTACAACAACGAACACTAGAACAACGAACACCACAACAACGAACACCACAATAATGAACACTAGCACAACGAACACTAGAACAACGAACACCACAACAACGAACACCACAATAATGAACACTACAACAACGAAAATCAGAACAACGAACACTTCAACAACGAACACTACAACAACGAACACTACAACTACGAACATCTCAACAACAAACACCACAACAACGAACTTTACAACAACGAACATCACAACAACGAACATCTCAACAACGAACAAGACAATAATGAACACTACAACAACGAAAATCAGAACAACGAACACTACAACAACGAACACTACAAGAACGAACATCACAACAACGACCATCACAAAAACGAACATCTCAACATCGAACACTACAACAACGAACACTAGAACAACGAACACCACAACAACGAACACCACAATAATGAACACTACAACAACGAACACTAGAACAACGAACACCACAACAACGAACACCACAATAATGGACACTACAACAACGAAAATCAGAACAACGAACACTTCAACAATGAACACTACAACAGCGAACACTACAACTACGAAAACCTTAACAACAAACACCACAACAACGAACACCACAACAACGAACAATACAACAACGAACACCACAACAACATACTCCACAACAACGAACTTTACAACAACGAACACCTCAACAACGAACATTACAACAACGAAAAACACAAAAACGACCATTACCACAACGAACACCACTACAACGAACACTACAATAATTAACACTACAACAACGAACAATACAACATTAAACACTACAACAACGAACAAAACAACAACGAACACTTCAACAACGAACACTACAACAACGAACACCACAACAACGAACACCACTACAACGAACACTACAACAACGAACACCATAACAACGAACACCACAACAACGAACACTACAACAACTAACATTACAACAACGAACACTACAACAACAAACACTACAACAACGAACACCACATCAACGAACACCACAACAACGAACATCTCAACAACGAACATCTCAACAACGAATATCTCAACAACGAATACTACAACAACGAACATCACAACAACGAACATTGCAACAACGACCACCACAACAACGAACATCTCAACAACGATCCTCTCAACAACGAACATCTCAACAACGAACACTACAACAACGAACATCTCAAGAACGAATAATTCAACAACGAACACTACAACAACGAACACTACAACAACGAACACCAAAACAACGAACAATACAACAACGAACACTACAACAACGAACACTACCACAACGAACACCACAACAACGAACACTACAACAACGAACACTAAAACAACAAACACTACAACAACGAACATCTCAACAACGAACATCTCAACAACGAACACTACAACAACGAACATCACAACAACGACCATCACAAAAACGAACATCTCAACAACAAACATTTCAACAACGAACACTACAACAACGAACACTAGAACAACGAACACCACAACATCGAACACCACAATAATGAACACTACAACAACGAAAACTAGAACAACGAACACCACAACAACGAACACTATAATAATGAACACTACAACAACGAAAATCAGAACAACGAACACTTCAACAATGAACACTACAACAACGAACACTACAACTACGAACATATTAACAACAAACACCACAACAACGAACTTCACAACAACGAACATCTCAACAACGAACATCTCAAAAACGAACCTCACAACAACGAACACTATAAACAACGAACACCACAACAACGAACATCACAACAATGAACACCAAAACAACGAACATCTCAACAACGAACTCTACAACTACGAACTTCTCAACAACAAACACCACAACAACGAACTTTACAACAACGAACACTACCACAACGAACACCACAACAACGAACACTACAACAACGAACACTAAAACAACAAACACTACAACAACGAACATCTCAACAACGAACATCTCAACAACGCACACTACAACAACGAACACCAAAACAACGAACACTACAACAACGAACACTACAACAACGAACACTACCACAACGAACACCACAACAACGAACACTACAACAACGAACACTAAAACAACGAACACTACAACAACGAACACCAAAACAACGAACACTACAACAACGAACACTACAACAACGAACACCACAATAATGAACACTACAACAACGAACACCAAAACAACGAACACTACAACGACGAACACTACAACAACGAACACTACAACAACGAACACTAGAACAACTATACCACAACAACGAACACCACAATAATGAACACTACAACAACGAACACTAGAACAACGAACACCACAACAACGAACATCTCAACAACGAACTCTACAACTACGAACAACTCAACAACAAACACCACAACAACGAACTTTACAACAACCAACATCTCAACAACGAACATCTCAACAACAAACACCAGAACAACGAACTTTACAACAACCAACATCTCAACAACGAACATCTCAACAACGAACCTCTCAACAACGAACACCATAAACAAAAACACCACAACAACGAACATCACAACAACGAACACCACAACAACGAACATCTCAACAACGAACTCTACAACTACGAACATCTCAACAACAAACACCACAACAACGAACTTTACAACAACGAACATCTCAATAACGAACATCTCAACAACGAACCTCTCAACAACGAACACTACAACAACGAACACCACAACAATGAACATCACAACAACGAACACCACAACAAAGAACATCTCAACAAAGAACATCTCAACATCGAACGTTTCAACAGCGAACATCTCAACTACGAACACTACAACAATGAACACTACAACAACGAGCACCACAACAACGAACATCTCAACAACGAACACTACAACAACGAACACCACAAGAACGAACATCACAACAACGAACATCACAACAACGAACATCTCAAAAACGAACACCACAATAATAAACACTACAACAACGAAAATCAGAACAACGAACACTACAACAACAAACACTACAACTACGAAAACCTTAACAACAAAAACCACAACAACGAACTTTACAACAACGAACACAACAACAAAGATCAATACAACAACGAACACCACAACAACGAAATCCACAACAACGAACTTTACAACAACGAACACCTCAACAACGAGCATTACAACAACGAAAATCACAAAAACGACCATTACAACAACGAACACCACTACAACGAACACTAAAACAACGAACACTACAACAACGAACATCTCAACAACGAACATCTCAACAATGAACAGTACAACAATGAACACTACAACAACGAACACCACAACAACGAACACTACAACAACGAACACCACAACAACGAAAATTACAACAATGAACACTACAACAACTAACATTACAACAACGAACACTACAACAACAAACACTACAACAACGGACGCTACAACAACGAACACCACAACACCGAACATTAGAACAACGAACACTACAACAACGAACGTTATAAGAACGAACTTCACAACAAGGAACACTACAACAACGAACACTACAACAACATACACTACAACAACGAACACTACAACAACAAACACTACAACAACGAACATTACAACATTGAACACTACAACAACGAAGAGTACAACAACGAACAGTACAACAACGAACACCACAACAACGAACACTACAACAACGAACACTACAACAACGAACACTACAACAACGAACACTTCAACAACGAACTTTACAACAATGAACACTACAACAACGAACACTACAACAACGAACACTACAACAACGAACACTACAACAACGAACACCACATCAACGAACACCACAACAACGAACATCTCAACAACGAACATCTCAACAACGAATATCTCAACAACGAACACTTCAACAACGAACATTACAACAACGACCACCACAACAACGAACATCTCAGCAACGAACCTCTCAACTACGAACATCTCAACAACGAACACTACAACAACGAACATCTCAACAACGAGCATCTCAACAACGAACACTACAACAACGAACACTACAACAACGAACACCAAAACAACGAACACTACAACAACGAACACTACAACAACGAACACTACCACAACGAACACCACAACAACGAACACTACAACAACGAACACTAAAACAACGAACACTACAACAAAGAATATTTCAACAACGAACATCTCAACAATGAACACTACAACAATGAACACTAAAACAACGAACACCACAACAACGAACATCTCAACAACGAACACTACAACAACGAACATCACAACAACGACCATCACAAAAACGAACATCTCAACAACGAACATCTCAACAACGAACATTACAACAACGAACACTAGAACAACGAACACCACAACAACGAACACCACAATAATGAACACTACAACAACGAACACTAAAACAACGAACACCACAGCAACGAACACCACAATAATGAACACTACAACAACGAAAATCAGAACAACGAACACTTCAACAACGAACACTACAACAACGAACACTACAACTAAGAACATCTTAACAACAAACACCACAACAACGAACTTTACAACAACGAACATCTCAACAACGAACATCTCAACAACGAACATCTCAACAACGAACCTCTCAACAACGAACACTATAAACAACGAACACCACAACAACGAACGTCACAACAACGAACACCACAACAACGAACATCTCAACAACAAACATCTCAACATCAAACACCACAATAACGAACTTTACAACAACGAACATCTCAACAACGAACATCTCAACAACGAACCTCTCAACAACGAACACTACACCAACGAACACCACAACAACGAACATCACAACAACGAAGACCACAACAATGAACATCTCAACAACGAACATCTCAACATCGAACGTGTCAACAACGAATATCTCAACAACGAACACTACAACAACGAACACTACAACAACGAACACCAAAACAACGACCAATACAACAACGAACACTACAACAACGAACACTACCACAACGAACACCACAACAACGAACACTACAACAACGAACACTAAAACAACGAACACTACAACAACGAACATCTCAACAACGAACATCTCAACAACGAACACTACAACAACGAACATCACAACAACGACCATCACAAAAACGAACATCTCAACAACAAACATCTCAACAACGAACACTACAACAACGAACACTAGAACAACGAACACCACAACAACGAACACCACAATAATGAACACTACAACAACGAACACTAGAACAACGAACACCACAACAACGAACACCATAATATCGAACACTAAAACAACGAAAATCAGAACAACGAACACTTCAACAACGAATACTACAACAACGAACTTTACAACAACGAACATCTCAACAACGAACATCTCAAAAACGAACCTCACAACAACGAACACCACAACAACGAACATCACAACAATGAACACCACAACAACAAAAATCAGAACAACGAACACTACAACAACGAACACTACAACAACGAACATCACAACAACGACCATCACAAAAACGAACATCTCAACAACGAACACTACAACAACGAACACTAGAACAACGAACACCACAACAACGAACACCACAATAATGAACACTAGCACAACGAACACTAGAACAACGAACACCACAATAATGAACACTACAACAACGAAAATCAGAACAACGAACACTTCAACAACGAACACTACAACAACGAACACTACAACTACGAACATCTCAACAACAAACACCACAACAACGAACTTTACAACAACGAACATCACAACAACGAACATCTCAACAACGAACAAGACAATAATGAACACTACAACAACGAAAATCAGAACAACGAACACTACAACAACGAACACTACAAGAACGAACATCACAACAACGACCATCACAAAAACGAACATCTCAACATCGAACACTACAACAACGAACACTAGAACAACGAACACCACAACAACGAACACCACAATAATGAACACTACAACAACGAACACTAGAACAACGAACACCACAACAACGAACACCACAATAATGGACACTACAACAACGAAAATCAGAACAACGAACACTTCAACAATGAACACTACAACAGCGAACACTACAACTACGAAAACCTTAACAACAAACACCACAACAACGAACACCACAACAACGAACAATACAACAACGAACACCACAACAACATACTCCACAACAACGAACTTTACAACAACGAACACCTCAACAACGAACATTACAACAACGAAAAACACAAAAACGACCATTACCACAACGAACACCACTACAACGAACACTACAATAATTAACACTACAACAACGAACAATACAACATTAAACACTACAACAACGAACAAAACAACAACGAACACTTCAACAACGAACACTACAACAACGAACACCACAGCAACGAACACCACTACAACGAACACTACAACAACGAACACCATAACAACGAACACCACAACAACGAACACTACAACAACTAACATTACAACAACGAACACTACAACAACAAACACTACAACAACGAACACCACATCAACGAACACCACAACAACGAACATCTCAACAACGAACATCTCAACAACGAATATCTCAACAACGAACACTACAACAACGAACATCACAACAACGAACATTGCAACAACGACCACCACAACAACGAACATCTCAACAACGATCCTCTCAACAACGAACATCTCAACAACGAACACTACAACAACGAACATCTCAAGAACGAATAATTCAACAACGAACACTACAACAACGAACACTACAACAACGAACACCAAAACAACGAACAATACAACAACGAACACTACAACAACGAACACTACCACAACGAACACCACAACAACGAACACTACAACAACGAACACTAAAACAACAAACACTACAACAACGAACATCTCAACAACGAACATCTCAACAACGAACACTACAACAACGAACATCACAACAACGACCATCACAAAAACGAACATCTCAACAACAAACATTTCAACAACGAACACTACAACAACGAACACTAGAACAACGAACACCACAACATCGAACACCACAATAATGAACACTACAACAACGAAAACTAGAACAACGAACACCACAACAACGAACACTATAATAATGAACACTACAACAACGAAAATCAGAACAACGAACACTTTAACAATGAACACTACAACAACGAACACTACAACTACGAACATATTAACAACAAACACCACAACAACGAACTTCACAACAACGAACATCTCAACAACGAACATCTCAAAAACGAACCTCACAACAACGAACACTATAAACAACGAACACCACAACAACGAACATCACAACAATGAACACCAAAACAACGAACATCTCAACAACGAACTCTACAACTACGAACTTCTCAACAACAAACACCACAACAACGAACTTTACAACAACGAACACTACCACAACGAACACCACAACAACGAACACTACAACAACGAACACTAAAACAACAAACACTACAACAACGAACATCTCAACAACGAACATCTCAACAACGCACACTACAACAACGAACACCAAAACAACGAACACTACAACAACGAACACTACAACAACGAACACTACCACAACGAACACCACAACAACGAACACTACAACAACGAACACTAAAACAACGAACACTACAACAACGAACACCAAAACAACGAACACTACAACAACGAACACTACAACAACGAACACCACAATAATGAACACTACAACAACGAACACCAAAACAACGAACACTACAACGACGAACACTACAACAACGAACACTACAACAACGAACACTAGAACAACTATACCACAACAACGAACACCACAATAATGAACACTACAACAACGAACACTAGAACAACGAACACCACAACAACGAACATCTCAACAACGAACTCTACAACTACGAACAACTCAACAACAAACACCACAACAACGAACTTTACAACAACGAACATCTCAACAACAAACACCAGAACAACGAACTTTACAACAACCAACATCTCAACAACGAACATCTCAACAACGAACCTCTCAACAACGAACACCATAAACAAAAACACCACAACAACGAACATCACAACAACGAACACCACAACAACGAACATCTCAACAACGAACTCTACAACTACGAACATCTCAACAACAAACACCACAACAACGAACTTTACAACAACGAACATCTCAATAACGAACATCTCAACAACGAACCTCTCAACAACGAACACTACAACAACGAACACCACAACAATGAACATCACAACAACGAACACCACAACAAAGAACATCTCAACAAAGAACATCTCAACATCGAACGTTTCAACAGCGAACATCTCAACTACGAACACTACAACAATGAACACTACAACAACGAGCACCACAACAACGAACATCTCAACAACGAACACTACAACAACGAACACCACAAGAACGAACATCACAACAACGAACATCACAACAACGAACATCTCAAAAACGAACACCACAATAATAAACACTACAACAACGAAAATCAGAACAACGAACACTACAACAACAAACACTACAACTACGAAAACCTTAACAACAAACACCACAACAACGAACTTTACAACAACGAACACAACAACAAAGATCAATACAACAACGAACACCACAACAACGAAATCCACAACAACGAACTTTACAACAACGAACACCTCAACAACGAGCATTACAACAACGAAAATCACAAAAACCACCATTACAACAACGAACACCACTACAACGAACACTAAAACAACGAACACTACAACAACGAACATCTCAACAACGAACATCTCAACAATGAACAGTACAACAATGAACACTACAACAACGAACACCACAACAACGAACACTACAACAACGAACACCACAACAACGAAAATTACAACAATGAACACTACAACAACTAACATTACAACAACGAACACTACAACAACAAACACTACAACAACGGACGCTACAACAACGAACACCACAACACCGAACATTAGAACAACGAACACTACAACAACGAACGTTATAAGAACGAACTTCACAACAAGGAACACTACAACAACGAACACTACAACAACATACACTACAACAACGAACACTACAACAACAAACACTACAACAACGAACATTACAACATTGAACACTACAACAACGAAGAGTACAACAACGAACAGTACAACAACGAACACCACAACAACGAACACTACAACAACGAACACTACAACAACGAACACTACAACAACGAACACTTCAACAACGAACTTTACAACAATGAACACTACAACAACGAACACTACAACAACGAACACTACAACAACGAACACTACAACAACGAACACCACATCAACGAACACCACAACAACGAACATCTCAACAACGAACATCTCAACAACGAATATCTCAACAACGAACACTTCAACAACGAACATTACAACAACGACCACCACAACAACGAACATCTCAGCAACGAACCTCTCAACTACGAACATCTCAACAACGAACACTACAACAACGAACATCTCAACAACGAGCATCTCAACAACGAACACTACAACAACGAACACTACAACAACGAACACCAAAACAACGAACACTACAACAACGAACACTACAACAACGAACACTACCACAACGAACACCACAACAACGAACACTACAACAACGAACACTAAAACAACGAACACTACAACAAAGAATATTTCAACAACGAACATCTCAACAATGAACACTACAACAATGAACACTAAAACAACGAACACCACAACAACGAACATCTCAACAACGAACACTACAACAACGAACATCACAACAACGACCATCACAAAAACGAACATGATGTAACACTGTAAAAGTGTTTGGTTTAGGTTAATACATACATAGAGTACATGAGTCACAGACTAGGATCGGAGAGGCGCCAGTTGTCTGCCTGAGATCTCACACCTCTAACCGTTAACGACCCCAAGTGACCTGAGGTCAGATCATGAGAATTTCACCTTGCTTCCGCTAAGCTCTTAATTGTAGTCTGGTAGCCTTCAAACAAGCCGACGTTTAAGGAGTGGCTTGGTAGTGCCGGAGGCTATCTATTTGTGGGCGGAGTTAGCTACTAGGTTCCCCAATATAAACTCGGAGAGCTATCCAGCAGAGAGCATTAAGAGACAGAACAGCAGACGACAGCAGAGACGACGTCCCTAGCAGGGAGGCTGTCGGCCGGCAGGGGCGAGACAGTCTCTGTCAAGCTACAGACCCCCCCCCCCCCCTCTCTATTCAACTTAGACTCAGTCCTCGGTGAGTGAACATTAAGGTGACTTGGTCGTGTTTACATAGGTTGTGTGATGATCAGGGGCAGTCAAGTTGTAGGGTTCTCGAATTCTTGGATGATGACTCACGTTGCATATTAAACTGGAACATTTTAATTGAATTGCTAAATTATGATACTTCATGTGAAATATAATTGTTGAATGTATTATTTAAATTGTGTTTAACTTTGTTCCCTAGAGCTTTGAGTGGAGGTGAGAAAGCCTCTGTGGTTATTGGTTTCATGATATTAATGAATACATGTTTGGAGTTGATACATGGTACAGAGGGAACATACTAATAATGAACTCATGATAACATCTTTTGAGAATTTTGTGATACAGGCAAGTTCCATTCCTTGTCTTGTATGTAATGATCATGAATGGATGGTGGCAGCATTTCGTCTTCTACTATCTACTCTTCTACTTCTATCTACTCTTCTACTTCTACCTATCTACACCTCTCCCTCCACCCCTCTCTGAACTCTCACTTTCAACTAATGACCCTCCTCGCTCCTCCCACCTCTCTCCCTCTCACCCCAAACCCTCACTAATTACTTCACTATTCATTTCTTTCCTTTCGTTTTCTCTTATACGTTTGTGGCAATGATTCTGTATTCTAGAGTTCTCTCTAGAGTTTCGGGTAGCCGATCCAGTTACGGCGCCTTGTAGTCTTAGCACCTAGGTAGTCAAATACCTAGGTTTACAAGGTGTTGAAACGGGAGAGGCTGCCTTAGGAACCCTGGAGGTGCTCTAGAATAGTTAGCTAACTGGAGACGGGATAACGGACTAGAGAGAGCTGTTTCCCCCGGCCTCGTTAGTTAACTGGGGGGTGGAATAATGGACAAGATAGAGCTATTTACACCACCCCCCGTTACAATGTTGGCAGCGGTGTTGAACAATGTTGTAGGTAGTTGGTGTTCTTTTAACATTGTTCAGTCCCACGTGTCTTTTGCCGCTCAGGCGCTATCAGGGAGATCTTGACAGGTGTTTATTATTCGCGAGTTAGCGAACTTTTTTTCAGGTTAGGAGATAGTGATTCTCTGGTGTTGTGTTTAGTGATTTTGTGAGTTTTGTGTAGTTCAGGGAATGTTCACCAGAACTTGCGTGTGTAGTGATTTATGTTAGTGATAAGATTTGGTGATTTGGGAACTTAGCGGTGTTGGTAGTGGGGCTCACCTGAGTGTGACAGGTGACCTCGCATGTCCCACGGGGACACCCAGCCACCGCTGGTTGCCAGGTCAGTTAGGGAGTGGCAGGTGTAGTTCTTAAGTAGGATTTAGTGGTGGTTTCTGCTCAGATTATTGCGATCGACTGTTTTACTCCATTTGAACGCAATAACCCGAGGTGTACTGGTCTTGTACAGCATGCTAGTGTGGACTAGTGTGTCAGTAGACTTCACGTTGGGGACGCTCGACGTTAGATAGTCTGGTCACAGGGGTGACAACAGTTTGAGTTGTTGACCGGCGGAGATGCTAGGGAGACACTCTGGGTCACATAGGTGGCTGTAGGTTAAGGGTGGGAGTAACGGTTAATTATGTACTTAAGATTAGGAATGGTACAGTTAAGTTTAGGCTAGTGTTTTGTCTATTAGTGTTGTTTTTTTTTTTTGTGACAAGTTAAAAGTAGTGATGACCTTATTCTCTCTTCTCTAACTTTACTCTGTTACTGTTTTATGTTCCACCAAGTCAATATCATTCAGAGTTAATTGAATTATTAAAAATTGAAGTGTAGTTGTTGCCAGGAGGAGAGCGTTATGATATGACTGTGTAACCCTATACAAACTACAGGGTCACACAAATATCTTGGGAGCACGATATTGTCGCCTTTCTGTTCATCCACAGGTGGGAGCCAGAAGAGAGGAGAGATGCACATACAAAAGAGGGAGACGGCTGCTATGTACCACACTCAGGGGCGTTTATCACCACCACCACGACCAGCCCACTACCTGGAGGTCATGGCTCCACCACCATCACCACCCCAGGGGACCCCAAGATGCAGCCCTCTCGGTCGGTCAACATTGGTCTACCCATTGGACCCCAAGACGGACGGACCCCAGCGGACCCCCAGTGGACCCCAGGTCGTTCTGCAGACGACCCCAGACGACCCAGTAAAAATGGAAGAGGAGCAACAACGACTCCAGTCTGTCCCACCAACATCGGTCTACCCAGGACGGACCCCAATGGACCCCAGGTCGCTTGTCAAAGACCCATGGGAGGAGGAAGAGAGAAGAAAGAAGAGAGAAGAAAGAAGAGAGAAGAAGGAAGAGAGAAGAAAGAAGAGAGAAGAAAGAAGATAAGACAAGCTGAGTGAGACACGATGCCTCGTGTCCCTTGCTGGTATCAGCATCATTGCATGGAGCGTAATTGCAAGACAGGATCGTTTGCCTTAACTGGCCGCCCCTCCTGCAAGCGGGTAGCTCTGTTGAGTGATTCTTCCTGTGTCGTGCGGACTTGATGTGGCTGTCAGAAGTAGCTCTCTGAAGGAGGCGTGCTGGAGCAACAGGGAGGAAGACGAGTAGGATGGGATTTCTACTGTTGGCAACTATATGAAGGTCTCGAAACTTGTAGTCCCTATAGCTGTGAAGAACCCCAATATACGTCTCTCATGGTGACTGACGTAGGGCCAATTACAGATCAGCTGGGACAACCGAATTCCACGGTCCTGTGCGCAGTTCAAGTAGTAACGGCTTTCGGGTTGACCAAGGGTTGTTGTGCGTTAACGACGGAGAAGCGACGGAGGCAGTTGTGTTGAAGAAATGTGGTACAGGATTATCTACAAGACCAAGCAGTGACGTCGCCCAGCCAGAGACAATGGACGTCTGTCTATATATTTCATTTTTTAGAGTAGGATAATGTATATTTGTTTAGCTAGGATGTATTCTTTTCGTTAATAAAGTTGTCGCACACAGCTAGCTTGCTTTAGCAGTGTTGCAAAAACTTTATTTTCGGGGAGAAGGGGAGATGTAACACTGTAAAAGTGTTTGGTTTAGGTTAATACATACATAGAGTACATGAGTCACAGACTAGGATCGGAGAGGCGCCAGTTGTCTGCCTGAGATCTCACACCTCTAACCGTTAACGACCCCAAGTGACCTGAGGTCAGATCATGAGAATTTCACCTTGCTTCCGCTAAGCTCTTAATTGTAGTCTGGTAGCCTTCAAACAAGCCGACGTTTAAGGAGTGGCTTGGTAGTGCCGGAGGCTATCTATTTGTGGGCGGAGTTAGCTACTAGGTTCCCCAATATAAACTCGGAGAGCTATCCAGCAGAGAGCATTAAGAGACAGAACAGCAGACGACAGCAGAGACGACGTCCCTAGCAGGGAGGCTGTCGGCCGGCAGGGGCGAGACAGTCTCTGTCAAGCTACAGACCCCCCCCCCCCCTCTCTATTCAACTTAGACTCAGTCCTCGGTGAGTGAACATTAAGGTGACTTGGTCGTGTTTACATAGGTTGTGTGATGATCAGGGGCAGTCAAGTTGTAGGGTTCTCGAATTCTTGGATGATGACTCACGTTGCATATTAAACTGGAACATTTTAATTGAATTGCTAAATTATGATACTTCATGTGAAATATAATTGTTGAATGTATTATTTAAATTGTGTTTAACTTTGTTCCCTAGAGCTTTGAGTGGAGGTGAGAAAGCCTCTGTGGTTATTGGTTTCATGATATTAATGAATACATGTTTGGAGTTGATACATGGTACAGAGGGAACATACTAATAATGAACTCATGATAACATCTTTTGAGAATTTTGTGATACAGGCAAGTTCCATTCCTTGTCTTGTATGTAATGATCATGAATGGATGGTGGCAGCATTTCGTCTTCTACTATCTACTCTTCTACTTCTATCTACTCTTCTACTTCTACCTATCTACACCTCTCCCTCCACCCCTCTCTGAACTCTCACTTTCAACTAATGACCCTCCTCGCTCCTCCCACCTCTCTCCCTCTCACCCCAAACCCTCACTAATTACTTCACTATTCATTTCTTTCCTTTCGTTTTCTCTTATACGTTTGTGGCAATGATTCTGTATTCTAGAGTTCTCTCTAGAGTTTCGGGTAGCCGATCCAGTTACGGCGCCTTGTAGTCTTAGCACCTAGGTAGTCAAATACCTAGGTTTACAAGGTGTTGAAACGGGAGAGGCTGCCTTAGGAACCCTGGAGGTGCTCTAGAATAGTTAGCTAACTGGAGACGGGATAACGGACTAGAGAGAGCTGTTTCCCCCGGCCTCGTTAGTTAACTGGGGGGTGGAATAATGGACAAGATAGAGCTATTTCCCCCACCCCCCGTTACAATCTCAACAACGAACATCTCAACAACGAACATTACAACAACGAACACTAGAACAACGAACACCACAACAACGAACACCACAATAATGAACACTACAACAACGAACACTAAAACAACGAACACCACAGCAACGAACACCACAATAATGAACACTACAACAACGAAAATCAGAACAACGAACACTTCAACAACGAACACTACAACAACGAACACTACAACTAAGAACATCTTAACAACAAACACCACAACAACGAACTTTACAACAACGAATATCTCAACAACGAACATCTCAACAACGAACATCTCAACAACGAACCTCTCAACAACGAACACTATAAACAACGAACACCACAACAACGAACGTCACAACAACGAACACCACAACAACGAACATCTCAACAACAAACATCTCAACATCAAACACCACAATAACGAACTTTACAACAACGAACATCTCAACAACGAACATCTCAACAACGAACCTCTCAACAACGAACACTACACCAACGAACACCACAACAACGAACATCACAACAACGAAGACTACAACAATGAACATCTCAACAACGAACATCTCAACATCGAACGTGTCAACAACGAACATCTCAACTACGAACACTAAAACAATGAACACTACAACAACGAGCACCATGTTACGAATCTCACTAGGATTCTGCCATTACTCTTGATTCTCATATTACTTTATTGTCTTGTTCTTTAATATAGTATCCAGTTGTATGATATAAGATTTTGTATGTTATATATATATATATATATATATTATAGCATGCTGTAGTGTGCCTGAGTTACATTATATTGTGTGAGGCTTTTTGGTGTTAATTTCTCATGTAGTTTCTCCGTGTGGGCGGTTGACCATATTTGGATATGGCCAGTGTGGGAACATTGTTGTCAATGGAGTGTTTATAGTTTTACCTTGATTTATTCCCATATTTGGTTTCCGTATTATTGTATGGAATGTTGTACCAGTGTTTACTACTCTTTAGTTTAACAATGTTTTGAATATTAGTGCTGCGTTTTATTATTAGAATTTCCACAATGTTTGTGTGGACGGTTAGTTGATTTTTTGGTAGACGCTTGGCCTGCGGACCAAGGCGTGGGCAGAAGCGTGGCAGCTGTATTCGGGAGGAGTCATGTTTTAAGTTAAGTCATTGGTCACTGTTATTTTAGCCCATATAAATGTTTATTATCTGGTTAGATGATATGAGTGTTACTATTGATTAATCCATGTTCTGGTGATATTGCTCATGTCTCAATAATTAATTTCATTCTATGATATTGCATGCTGAAGAATATTTCTGGCTATTATACATTTAAATATTGTTATGATTGTTCCCCTTAGCATAAATATATTGTTCTCCATTTTATGCAGTGATGTATCTTTACCCCTTGACAATTATTGGCAAGGCCGATTTATTATCTTTTTTATTGCACTTCAGGGAGAAGAACCTTATTTAGTCTCAAGGGTGGTAACAAATGAGGGCCTGTGTCCGGGATAATAAGCCTTAATTCCCTGTAATGTTGTACAATTAACAGTGCTAATTATTAATAGCAATTTCCTTCCTAGGTACTCTGTGATTATCTAGTGACACCTAATCAAGCCTGTGAAATTATCTGTTCAATCTGAGCTGCTGTGAAAACTTCTCAACGGTTCACGATTTGAGGTAAGTGTTTAGCTTGTGCCAGGGGCCAAGCATAATTTTCAGTGTTGTTTCAAGTGTAAGTTGTGATTATTGAGCCAACCATGGAGGATCAGGTTGCTGCGCTGGTATATCAGCCAAATTTTGGTAAAATTAAAGACTTAAAGAAGTCTGGTTTGTTATTGCTGGCTGATAAATTGAACATAGCAATTTCCAGTAAAATGTTGAAAGCTCAAGTGTTAAGAGTGATTGTCACACACTTGGTGGAGGAGGAGAGACTTGAAGAAGAGTGTTTGGGAGAGTTAGAAGAAGAGTCAAGTAACAAGGTGGCAATCTTAAAGTTGGAGTTGGAGACTAAATTAGAAATGGCTAGGCTGGAAGCAGACAAGCAGAGGTTGGAAGCAGACAAGCAGAGGTTAGCGTTACAGAACCAGACAAAACACCTTGAGTTGGAGGCTCAGTTAAGACTAGCAGAGCAGCAGACTAGACAATTAGAAATTCAGCAGAGTATGGCTGAAAATAATAACAGGTTAGAACAGCAGAGAATTGCAGCAGGGCAAGGTAACACTAGTAATAATCCAGAGAGTGCAAATAGTTCTTCCAAGTACAGTAAACATGTAGAATTACCTAAGTTTAATGAAGAAGATCCAGAAATATTTTTCTTGCATTTTAAGAAACTAGCAGTCAGCATGAACTCGCCTGTCGATCAATGGGTTAGCATATTACAAGGACAATTTAAGGGTAAAGCTCAAGAGGTATTTGCATCTTTGCCGGCTGAGAATTCTTTCGATTTTAAATTTGTTCAGCAAAGTATTTTGAATGCTTACCAGCAGATCCCAGAGGCACATAGAATAAAATTCAGAAGTTTAAAAAGAGCACATGACCAGACTATTTCTGACTTTGTAAGAGTAAAATTATATCACTTTGACAGATGGATTAAAGCACTTAATATTACAGAGTTTGAGACTTTAAGAAACCTCATAGTAACTGAGGAAGTAGTGGGATGTCTACCAGAGAAATTAGCTTTATTTATGGCTGAAAATAAACAAACCACTGATCTTATCAAATTAGCCAAGCTAGCTGATGAGCATGAACTACTTACTAAAGTACCTTTCAGAGCACCAATTAACCATTTTAATGCTAAAACTAATCATTATGCTCATAAAAATCATGTTTTCCAGACTCGACCAGCTACTTCACCTTCTCCCCTTAACCCTTCTCCTGTAAAGCCTAAATCTGAGGAACAGACAGGGTTGTCAACCTCAAGTAATGTAGTGATTAAGCCTGCAGTGGGTTCGGCTGTTCCGACCACTAGCAGGTATTGCAAGCATTGCAGGAGAAGAGGTCATGTGGTAAATTCATGTTATGCTTTGCACCCAGAGTTAAGACCAACTGGTCTCATTTATTGTAGAGGTGTGCAAAATAAATTAACTAAGGAACATGTAACTGTAAACCCCAATTGGGTGAAACAGTATTCTCCATATATGTCTTCAGGTGAAGTTTTGTGTGTTAATGGGAAATGGAAGCCAGTGGTTCTTCTTCGTGATACTGGTGCTTCCCAAACCTTAATTTCTGCCAGTATACTCTCTAATGTTGAAAAGAGAGATACTAGGAAGTCTGTAGTTCTTCAGAGTGTTGCAGTATGTAAAACTGTACCTCTGATAGATGTTACTTTAAGATCCACCATTACTCCAAGTGTATGCACTGTGGGTGTTAGTACACAGTTGCCCATCCCAGGTGTGGATGTTATATTGGGTAATGATGTGGCCATAAATCATGTTGTGGGTGAGATTGATCCCAGTTTGTTTAACCAGCCAGTTGCAGACCATGTTGTTTATTCTGCCTGTGCTGAAGTTAGTTCTAGGAATGAACAACCGGTTGTAATAGATGGTTTTGTCCATTCTACCTGTGCTGATGTCAGTACTATTATTAATCCAGTTGTCAGTTCTGATGTTGTTACTCAAGCATTTGTTCCAGTAACCAGTACCCCTTCAGTGGAGAAGTGGGATGTGGTTGTTCCAGATTCCTGTGTGGCCGATTTAGTTGTTGAGAGTAAGCCTGATACTATGACTCTGCTTTATTCCAATAAATTGGGATAGGATGTCCATGTACCATTGTCTTGCCCGCTCACTACGAACGTTGTGCCAGGAGTTGAGAGAAACTTAAAAGCCACGACTCTGTATTCCAGCCAAGTGAATGGTTTAGGACAAGATGTCGGGTTGGCAGAAGTATTCCCGCTCACTCCAAGTTTAGAATCAGTTGTCGAGAGTAAGTCTGTTGTAGAGGCCCCGCCTCACCCTAGTCAAGGTGATAGTATAGGGGAGGAGGTCAAACTACCTGTTACTTGCCCGCTCGCTTCAGATTCCCTTAATTTATGTGCATTGAGTACAACTGACCCTAAGATTTCAGAGAGAAGCAAGGAGACAGTCTGTACTGTAGATCCAGTTCTGGAGAGTTTGGGAGAGCAGCCAGAGGATCAGCTTCTGTTGAGTAGATGGAGACCCATTGAGCCTCCCTCTTCAGTTGTCTGTGAGGATGTGACCCAGCTTGGTAGTGATATTATTGATTGTGAGCAGACAGTACTCCAAGCAGCTCCAGAAGTCATGGGAGGAAATTTTGGTAAAACAATTAAGAGTGGTAAAGTAGCATTTGGATCTAAGTTGCGGAGATTTGTGGGTTGTGATTCTTATTCCATGTGGAGTAAGTATTTCTCATTGTGTACATTGAGTCAGAGTGTGTGTAGGATGTTGAAATCTACTTTTATTCTGCAGGAACCATTTTCTTGTGTAGTAATGGACTGTGGGACATCTTTGTCCAGCCTTGTGGTTGAGCAGAGAGAGTTTACTCAAGTAGGTTGTGCAACCAGTAGTTCTGAGGAAGTGGTGAGTTATACTAGAGCAGTATCTCTATATTCAGATCCAGTTAATTTTGATGCACGAGTGATAAAAGTGTATGTTCCACTCAAGTGTGGTGTTGACTTTCAGAGTCATATTGTGGGTGAAGGATTAAATCATACTGGGGAGCAGATGTTTGAGGCTCCAGGTGTGTATTTCAAGTTGGGGGATAAGGTTATCCTACCTAGTGATAATCATTTTGAAGGGTTTCAGATTGTCCTTGGGCGTTTCTCAGGTAATCTGCTGTGCATCTTCAAGATGTTAAGACCCTTAAACCTTTTAGTTGATTGTTTGTAATCAGACGTACATCACTTGGGAAGTGATGGTGAGGGTTGTCAAGTTTTCGGCATGTTTTACTTAGTCTTTTGGAAGACTAGAAGGTTGATGATAGTGTGTGTTGTGTTCAAGTTCACCATCAGGAGGTGTGAACTTGTCTTGAGAGTTATGATTGAGATATAGTGCCTAGGCATATGCCTGTTTTCTTTCACTGATCGTTATGACAGAGTTATGAGGCAATTGATTTCTGTGTTCCTTATGGATCATCTGAGTCAGTTCGATCAGGTAGTCTTTGCACTACCTGATTGCACTACCTTTGCACTATCTTGGGTTGTATTTCTTGGTTTGCTAAGTCGGTGTCTTGTGTTTCGGAAGGTTCTATGAATGGGAAAGTTTTATACATAATTGTGAGGTTTCATGCTAATTTCTCTAATTTTAGTATCCATTGGGCGAGAGTATGTGTTCCACAGAGGATCAAGAGTGATGAAGAGCTGATGTCTGTGTCAGAGCACACCCAGGAGAAGTCCCAAATCTACTCAACATCCAGTCAGCTTCAATTAAGCAGTTCAGCTCCAGAAAAAGGGAGAAATGGAAAATGGAGCCTGTCTTGGAAAAATTCACCATGTGGAAAAGGAATCACATGGAAATACGGGACTGATCTTAGAGAAATAGTAGCAACAGATAGAAAGATAAATTGCCGTGATAACTGTGTGAAAGCAGCTACCTTTCCTGACAATTCAAATAATGATAATGTTGTTGATAAGAGTGTGAAATATGATCTGAAACTAAGTGATATAAATGAGATAGTACCCTGGAGAGATAAATTTGCATACTCCAGTGAAACCTATGTTGTGTTTTTATTGATAAGATGTATGAAATTTTTGAAAAAATGAAATCAACCTTCAGTTAATTTCATTTTTTTTCTTAGGGGACAGGAGGGATGTTACGAATCTCACTAGGATTCTGCCATTACTCTTGATTCTCATATTACTTTATTGTCTTGTTCTTTAATATAGCATCTAGTTGTATGATATAAGATTTTGTATGGTATATATATATATTATAGCATGCTGTAGTGTGCCTGAGTTACATTATATTGTGTGAGGCTTTTTGGTGTTAATTTCTCATGTAGTTTCTCCGTGTGGGCGGTTGACCATATTTGGATATGGCCAGTATGGGAACATTGTTGTCAATGGAGTGTTTATAGTTTTACCTTGATTTATTCCCATATTTGGTTTTCGTATTATTGTATGGAATGTTGTACCAGTGTTTACTACTCTTTAGTTTAACAATGTTTTGAATATTAGTGCTGCGTTTTATTATTAGAATTTCCACAATGTTTGTGTGGACGGTTAGTTGATTTTTTGGTAGACGCTTGGCCTGCGGACCAAGGCGTGGGCAGAAGCATGGCAGCTGTATTCGGGAGGAGTCATGTTTTAAGTTAAGTCATTGGTCACTGTTATTTTAGCCCATATAAATATTAATTATCTGGTTAGATGATATGAGTGTTACTATTGATTAATCCATGTTCTGGTGATATTGCTCATGTCTCAATAATTAATTTCATTCTATGATATTGCATGCTGAAGAATATTTCTAACTATTATACATTTAAATATTGTTATGATTGTCCCCCTTAGCATAATTATATTGTTCTCCATTTTATGCAGTGATGTATCTTTACCCCTAGACAATTATTGGCAAGGCCGATTTATTATCTTTTTTATTGCACTGCGGGGAGAAGAACCTTATTTAGTCTCAAGGGTGGTAACACACCACAACAACGAACATCTCAACAACGAACACTACAACAACGAACACCACAAGAACGAACATCACAACAACGAACATCACAACAACGAACATCTCAACAACGAACACCACAATAATGAGCACTACAACAACGAAAATCAGAACAACGAACACTACAACAACGAACACTACAACTACGAAAACCTTAACAACAAACACCACAACAACGAACACCACAACAACGAACAATACAACAACGAACACCACAACAACGAATTCCACAACAACGAACTTTACAGCAACGAACACCTCAACAACGAACATTACAACAACGAAAATCAAAAAAACGACCATTACAACAACGAACACCACTACAACGAACACCACTACAACGAACACTACAATAATTAATACTACTACAACGAACAATACAACATTGAACACTACAACAACGAACAAAACAACAACGAACACTTCAACAACGAACACTACAACAACAAACACCACAACAACGAACACCACAACAACGAACACTACAACAACGAACACCACAACAACGAACCCTACAACAACAAACACTACAACAACGAACACCACAACAACGAAAATTACAACAATGAACACTACAACAACTAACACTAAAACAACGAACGCTACAACAACGAACACCACAACAACGAACATTAGAACAACGAACAGTACAACAACGAACGTTATAAGAACGAACTCCACAACAAGGAACACTACAACAACGAACACTACAACAACGAACACTTCAACAACGAACACCACATCAACGAACACCACAACAACGAACATCTCAACAACGAACCTCTCAACAACGACCATCTCAGCAACGAACACTACAACAACGAACATCTCAACAACGAACACTACAACAACGAACACTACAACAACGAACACTACAACTACGAACACCAAAACAACGAACACTACAACAACGAACACTACAACAACGAACACTACCACAACGAACACCACAACAACGAACACTACAACAACGAACACTAAAACAACGAACACTACAAGAACGAACATCTCAACAACGAACATCTCAACAACGAACACTACAACAACGAACACTAGAACAATGAACAGCACAACAACTAACACCACAATAATGAACACTACAACAACGAAAATTAGAACAACGAACACCACAACAACGAACACCACAATAATGAACACTACAACAACGAAAATCAGAACAACAAACACTTCAACAACGAACACTACAACAACGAACATTACAACTACGAACGTCTTAACAACAAACACCACAACAACGAACTTTACAACAACGAACATCTGAACAACCAACATCTCAACAACGAACCTCTCAACAACGAACACTATAAACAACGAACACCACAACAACGAACATCACAACAACGAACACCACAACAACGAACATCTCAACAACGAACTCTACAACTATGAACATCTCAACAACAAACACCACAACAACGAACTTTACAACAACGAACATTTCAACATCGAACGTCTCAACAACGAACATCTCAACTACGCACACTACAACAATGAACACTCCCACAACGAGCACCATAACAACGAACATCTCAACAACGAACACTACAACAACAAACACCACAAGAACGAACATCACAACAACGAACATGACAACAACGAACATCTCAACAACGAACATCTCAACATCGAACGTTTCAACAACGAACATCTCAACTACGAACACTACAACAATGAACACTACAACAACGAGCACCACAACAACGAACATCTCAACAACGAACACTACAACAACGAACACCACAAGAACGAACATCACAACAACGAACATCACAACAACAAACATCTCAAAAACGAACACCACAATAATGAACACTACAAAAACGAAAATCAGAACAACGAACACTACAACAACGAACACTACAACTACGAAAACCTTAACAACAAACACCACAACAACGAACTTTACAACAACGAACATTACAACAATGAACACTACAACAACGAACACTACAACAACGAACAGTACAACAACGAATATTATAACAACGAACACTACAACAACGAACACTACTACAACGAACACTAATACAACGAACTTTACAACAATGAACACTACAACAACGAACACTACAACAACGAACACTACAACAACGAACACTACAACAACGAACACTACAACAACGAACACCACATCAACGAACACCACAACAACAAACATCTCAAAAACGAACATCTCAACAACGAATATCTCAACAACGAACACTACAACAACGAACATCACAACAACGAACATTACAACAACAACCACCACAACAACGAACATCTCAGCAACGAACCTCTCAACAACGAACATCTCAACAACGAACACTACAACAACGAACATCTCAACAATGAACATCTCAACAACGAACACTACAACAACGAACACTACAACAACGAACACTACAACAACGAACACTACAACAACGAACACCACATCAACGAACACCACAACAACAAACATCTCAACAACGAACATCTCAACAACGAATATCTCAACAACGAACACTACAACAACGAACATCACAACAACGAACATTACAACAACGACCACCACAACAACGAACATCTCAGCAACGAACCTCTCAACAACGAACATCTCAACAACGAACACAACAACAACGAACATCTCAACAATGAACATCTCAACAACGAACACTACAACAACGAACACTACAACAACGAACACTACAACAACGAACACTACAACAACGAACACTACAACAACGAACACCAAAACAACGAACACTACAACAACGAACACTACAACAACGATCACTACCACAACGAACACCACAACAACGAACACTACAACAACGAACAGTAAAACAACGAACACTACAACAACGAACATCTCAACAATGAACACTACAACAATGAACACTACAACAACGAACACCACAACAACGAACACCTCAACAACGAACACTACAACAACGAACATCACAACAACGACCATCACAAAAACGAACATCTCAACAACGAACATCTCAACAACGAACATTACAACAACGAACACCAGAACAACGAACACCACAACAACGAACACCACAATAATGAACACTACAACAACGAACACTAGTACAACGAACACCACAGCAACGAACACCACAATAATGAACACTACAACAACGAAAATCAGAACAACGAACACTTCAACAACGAACACTACAACAACGAACACTACAACTACGAATATCTTAACAACAAACACCACAACAACGAACTTTACAACAACGACCATCTCAACAACGAACATCTAAACAACGAACCTCTCAACAACGAACACTATAAACAACGAACACCACAACAACGAACATCACAACAACGAACACCACAACAACGAACATCTCAACAACGAACTCTACAACTACGAACATCTCAACAACAAACACCACAACAACGAACTTTACAACAACGAACATCTCAACAACGAACATCTCAACAACGAAATTCTCAACAACGAACACTACACCAACGAACACCACAACAACGAACATCACAACAACGAAGACCACAACAACGAACATCTCAACAACGAACATCTCAACATCGAACGTGTCAACAACGAACATCTCAACTACGAACACTAAAAAAATGAACACTACAACAACGAGCACCACAACAACGAACATCTCAACAAAGAACATCTCAACAACGAACACCACAATAATGAGCACTACAACAACGAAAATCAGAACAACGAACACTGCAACAACGAACACTACAACTACGAAAACCTTAACAACAAACACCACAACAACGAACTTTACAACAATGAACACCACAACAACGAACAATACAACAACGAACACCACAACAACGAATTCCACAACAACGAACTTTACAGCAACGAACACCTCAACAATGAACATTACAACAACGAAAATCACAAAAACGACCATTACAACAACGAACACCACTACAACGAACACCACTACAACGAACACTACAATAATTAACACTACTACAACGAACAATACAACATTGAACACTACAACATTGAACACTACAACAACGAAAAAAACAACAACGAACACTTCAACAACGAACACTACAACAACGAACACCACAACAACGAACACCACAACAACGAACACTACAACAACGAACACCAAAACAACGAACACCACAACAACAAACACTACAACAACGAACACCACAACAACGAAAATTACAACAATGAACACTACAACAACTAACATTACAACAACGAACACTACAACAACAAACACTACAGCAACGAACGCTACAACAACGAACACCACAACAACGAACATTAGAACAACGAACACTACAACAACGAACGTTATAAGAACGAACTCCACAACAAGGAACACTACAACAACGAACACTACAACAACGAACACTACAACAACGAACACCACATCAACGAACACCACGACAACGAACATCTCAACAACGAACCTATCAACAACGACCATCTCAGCAACGAACACTACAACAACGAACATCTCAACAACGAACACTACAACAACGAACACTACAACAACGAACACTACAACAACGTACACTACAACAACGAACACTACAACAACGAACACCAAAACAACGAACACTACAACAACGATCACTACAACAACGAGCACTACCACAACGAACACCACAACAACGAACACTACAACAACGAACACTAAAACAACGAACACTACAAGAACGAACATCTCAACAACGAACATCTCAACAACGAACACTACAACAACGAACACTAGAACAACGAACACCACAACAACGAACACCACAATAATGAACACTACAACAACGAACATTAGAACAACGAACATCACAACAACGAACACCACCATAATGAACACTACAACAACGAAAATCAGAACAACGAACACTTCAACAACGAACACTACAACAACGAACATCTCAACAACGAACCTCTCAACAACGAACACTATAAACAACGAACACCAAAACAACGAACATAACAACAACGAACACCACAACAACGAACATCTCAACAACGAACTCTACAACTATGAACATCTCAACAACAAACACCACAACAACGAACTTTACAACAACGAACATTTCAACATCGAACGTCTCAACAACGAACATCTCAACTACGAACACTACAACAATGAACACTACCACAACGAGCACCACAACAACGAACACCTCAACAACGAACACTACAACAACAAACACCACAAGAACGAACATCACAACAACGAACATCACAACAACGAACATCTCAACAACGAACACCACAATAATAAACACCACAACAACGAAATCAGAACAACGAACACTACAACAACGAACACTACAACTACGAAAACCTTAACAACAAACACCACAACAACGAACTTTACAACAACGAACACCACAACAACGAACAATACAAAAACGAACACCACAACAACGAACTCCAACACAACGAACTTTACAGCAACGAACACCTCAACAACGAACATTACAACAACGAACACCACTACATCGAACACCACTACAACGAACACTACAATAATTAACACTACTACAACGAACAATACAACATTGAACACTACAACAACGAACAAAACAACAACGAACACTTCAACAACGAACACTACAACAACGAACACCACAACAACGAACACCACAACAACGAACACTACAACAACGAACACCACAACAACGAACACCACAACAACAAACACTACAACAACGAACACTACAACAACGAAAATTACAACAATGAACACTACAACAACTAACATTACAACAACGAACACTACAACAGCAAACACTACAACAACGAACGCTACAACAACGAACACCACAACAACGAACATTAGAACAACGAACACTACTACAACGAACGTTATAAGAACGAGCTCCACAACAAGGAACACTACAACAACGAACACTACAACAACGAACACTACAACAACGAACACCACATCAACGAACACCACAACAACGAACATCTCAACAACGAACATCTCAACAACGAATATCTCAACAACGAACAATACAACAATGAACATCACAACAACGAACATTACAACAACGACCACCACAACAACGAACATCTCAACAACGAACCTCTCAACAACGACCATCTCAGCAACGAACAGTACAACAACGAACATCTCAACAACGAACACTGCAACAACGAACACTACAACAACGAACACTACAACAACGAACACCAAAACAACGAACACTACAACAACGAACACTACAAAAACGAACACTACCAAACGAACACCACAACAACGAACACTACAACAACGAACACTAAAACAACGAACACTACAAGAACGAACATCTCAACAACGAACATCTCAACAACCAACACTACAACAACGAACACTAGAACAACGAACACCACAACAACGAACACCACAATAATGAACACTACAAAAACGAACATTAGAACAACGAACACCACAACAACGAACACCACAATAATGAACACTACAACAACGAAAATCAGAACAACGAACACTTCAACAACGAACACTACAACAACGAACACTACAACTACGAACGTCTTAACAACAAACACCACAACAACGAACTTTACAACAACGAACATTTCAACATCGAACATCTCAACATCGAACGTTTCAACAACGAACATCTCGACTACGAACACTACAACAATGAACACTACAACAACGAGCACCACAACAACGAACATCTAAACAACGAACACTACAACAACGAACACCACAAGAACGAACATCACAACAACGAACATCTCAAAAACGAACACCACAATAATGAACACTACAACAACGAAAATCAGAACAACGAACACTACAACTACGAAAACCTTAACAACAAACACCACAACAACGAACTTTACAACAACGAACATTACAACAATGAACACTACAACAACAAACACTACAACAACGAACAGTACAACAACGAACATTACAACAACGAACACTACAACAACGATCACTACTACAACGAACACTACAACAACGAACTTTACAACAATGAACACTACAACAATGAACACTACAACAACGAACACTACAACAACGAACACTACAACAACGAACACCACATCAACGAACACCACAACAACAAACATCTCAACAACGAACATCTCAACAACGACCACCACAACAACGAACATCTCAGCAACGAACCTCTCAACAACGAACATCTCAACAACGAACACTACAACAACGAACATCTCAACAATGAACATCTCAACAACGAACACTACAACAACGAACACTACAATAACGAACACTACAACAACGAACACTACAACAACGAACACCAAAACAACGAACACTACAACAACGAAAACTACAACAACGATCACTACCACAACGAACACCACAACAACGAACACTACAACAACGAACACTAAAACAACGAACACTACAACAACGAACATCTCAACAATGAAAACTACAACAATGAACACTACAACAACGAACACCACAACAACGAACATCTCAACAACGAACACTACAACAACGAACATTACAACAACGAACACTAGAACAACGAACACCACAACAACGAACACCACAATAATGAACACTACAACAACGAACACTAGTACAACGAACACCACAGCAACGAACACCACAAAAATGAACACTACAACAACGAAAATCAGAACAACGAACACTTCAACAACGAACATCTTAACAACAAACACCACAACAACGAACTTTACAACAACGAACATCTCAACAACGAACATCTCAACAACGAACCTCTCAACAACGAACACTATAAACAACGAACACCACAACAACGAACATCACAACAACGAACACCACAACAACGAACATCTCAACAACGAACTCTACAACTACGAACATCTCAACAACAAACACCACAACAACGAACTTTACAACAACGAACATCTCAACAACGAACACCACAATAATGAGCACTACAACAATGAAAATCAGAACAACGAACACTACAACAACGAACACTACAACTACGAAAACCTTAACAACAAACACCACAACAACGAACACCACAACAACGAACTTTACAACAACGAACACCACAACAACGAACAATACAACAACGAACACCACAAACACGAATTCCACAACAACGAACTTTACAGCAACGAACACCTCAACAACGAACATTACAACAACGAAAATCACAAAAACGACCATTACAACAACGAACACCACTACAACGAACACCACTACAATGAACACTACAATAATTAACACTACTACAACGAACAATACAACATTGAACACTACAACAACGAACACTACAACAACGAACACTTCAACAACGAACACTTCAACAACGAACACCACAACAACGAGCACCACAACAACGAACACTACAACAACGAACACCACAACAACGAACACCACAACAACAAACACTACAACAACGAACACCACAACAACGAAAATTACAACAATGAACACTACAACAACTATCATTACAACAACGAACACTACAACAACAAACACTACAACAACGAACAATACAACAACGAACACCACAAACACGAATTCCACAACAACGAACTTTACAGCAACGAACACCTCAACAACGAACATTACAACAACGAAAATCACAAAAACGACCATTACAACAACGAACACCACTACAACGAACACCACTACAATGAACACTACAATAATTAACACTACTACAACGAACAATACAACATTGAACACTACAACAACGAACACTACAACAACGAACACTTCAACAACGAACACTTCAACAACGAACACCACAACAACGAGCACCACAACAACGAACACTACAACAACGAACACCACAACAACGAACACCACAACAACAAACACTACAACAACGAACACCACAACAACGAAAATTACAACAATGAACACTACAACAACTATCATTACAACAACGAACACTACAACAACAAACACTACAACAACGAACGCTACAACAACGAACACCACAACAACGAACATTAGAACAACGAACACTACAACAACGAACGTTATAAGAACGAACTCCACAACAAGGAACACAACAACAACGAACACTACAACAACGAACACTACAACAACGAACACCACATCAACGAACACCACAACAACGAACATCTCAACAACGAACATCTCAACAACGAATATCTCAACAACGAACAATACAACAACGAACATCACAACAACGAACATTACGACAACGACCACCACAACAACGAACATCTCAACAACGAACCTATCAACAACGAACACTACAACAACGAACACTACAACAACGAACACTACAACAACGTACACTACAACAACGAACACTACAACAACGAACACCAAAACAACGAACACTACAACAACGAACACTACAACAACGAACACTACCACAACGAACACCACAACAACGAACACTACAACAACGAACACTAAAACAACGAACACTACAACAACGAACATCTCAACAACGAACATCTCAACAACGAACACTAGAACAACGAACACTAGAACAACGAACACCACAACAACGAACACCACAATAATGAACACTACAACAACGAACATTAGAACAACGAACACCACAACAACGAACACCACAGTAATGAACACTGCAACAACGAAAATCAGAACAACGAACACTTCAACAACGAACACTACAACAACGAACATCTCAACAACGAACCTCTCAACAACGAACACTATAAACAACGAACATCACAACAACGAACACCACAACAACGAACATCTCAACAACGAACTCTACAACTATGAACATCTCAACAACAAACACCACAACAACGAACTTTACAACAACGAACATTTCAACATTCGAACGTCTCAACAACGAACATCTCAACTACGAACACCACAATAATGAGCACTACAACAATGAAAATCAGAACAACGAACACTACAACAACGAACACTACAACTACGAAAACCTTAACAACAAACACCACAACAACGAACACCACAACAACGAACTTTACAACAACGAACACCACAACAACGAACAATACAACAACGAACACCACAAACACGAATTCCACAACAACGAACTTTACAGCAACGAACACCTCAACAACGAACATTACAACAACGAAAATCACAAAAACGACCATTACAACAACGAACACCACTACAACGAACACCACTACAATGAACACTACAATAATTAACACTACTACAACGAACAATACAACATTGAACACTACAACAACGAACACTACAACAACGAACACTTCAACAACGAACACTTCAACAACGAACACCACAACAACGAGCACCACAACAACGAACACTACAACAACGAACACCACAACAACGAACACCACAACAACAAACACTACAACAACGAACACCACAACAACGAAAATTACAACAATGAACACTACAACAACTATCATTACAACAACGAACACTACAACAACAAACACTACAACAACGAACAATACAACAACGAACACCACAAACACGAATTCCACAACAACGAACTTTACAGCAACGAACACCTCAACAACGAACATTACAACAACGAAAATCACAAAAACGACCATTACAACAACGAACACCACTACAACGAACACCACTACAATGAACACTACAATAATTAACACTACTACAACGAACAATACAACATTGAACACTACAACAACGAACACTACAACAACGAACACTTCAACAACGAACACTTCAACAACGAACACCACAACAACGAGCACCACAACAACGAACACTACAACAACGAACACCACAACAACGAACACCACAACAACAAACACTACAACAACGAACACCACAACAACGAAAATTACAACAATGAACACTACAACAACTATCATTACAACAACGAACACTACAACAACAAACACTACAACAACGAACGCTACAACAACGAACACCACAACAACGAACATTAGAACAACGAACACTACAACAACGAACGTTATAAGAACGAACTCCACAACAAGGAACACTACAACAACGAACACTACAACAACGAACACTACAACAACGAACACCACATCAACGAACACCACAACAACGAACATCTCAACAACGAACATCTCAACAACGAATATCTCAACAACGAACAATACAACAACGAACATCACAACAACGAACATTACGACAACGACCACCACAACAACGAACATCTCAACAACGAACCTATCAACAACGAACACTACAACAACGAACACTACAACAACGAACACTACAACAACGTACACTACAACAACGAACACTACAACAACGAACACCAAAACAACGAACACTACAACAACGAACACTACAACAACGAACACTACCACAACGAACACCACAACAACGAACACTACAACAACGAACACTAAAACAACGAACACTACAACAACGAACATCTCAACAACGAACATCTCAACAACGAACACTAGAACAACGAACACTAGAACAACGAACACCACAACAACGAACACCACAATAATGAACACTACAACAACGAACATTAGAACAACGAACACCACAACAACGAACACCACAGTAATGAACACTGCAACAACGAAAATCAGAACAACGAACACTTCAACAACGAACACTACAACAACGAACATCTCAACAACGAACCTCTCAACAACGAACACTATAAACAACGAACATCACAACAACGAACACCACAACAACGAACATCTCAACAACGAACTCTACAACTATGAACATCTCAACAACAAACACCACAACAACGAACTTTACAACAACGAACATTTCAACATTCGAACGTCTCAACAACGAACATCTCAACTACGAACACTACAACAATGAGCACTACCACAACGAGCACCACAACAACGAACACCTCAACAACGAACACTACAACAACAAACACCACAAGAACGAACATCACAACAACGAACATCACAACAACGAACATCTCAACAACGAATACCACAATAATAAACACCACTACAACGAAATCAGAACAACGAACACTACAACAACGAACACTACAACTACGAAAACCTTAACAACAATCACCACAACAACGAACTTTACAACAACGAACACGACAACAACGAACAATACAAAAACGAACACCACAACAACGAACTCCACAACAACGAACTTTACAACAACGAACACCTCAACAACGAACATTACAACAACGAAAATCACAAAAACGACCATTACAACAACGAACACCACTACAACGAACACCACAATAATTAACACTACAACAACGAACAATACAACATTGAACACTACAACAACGAACAAAACAACAACGAACACTTCATCAACGAACACTACAACAACGAACACTACAACAACGAGCATTACAACAATGAACACTACAACAACGATCATTACAACAATGAACACTACAAGAACGATTACTACAACAATGAACTATTGAACGTCAATACAATGAAGTATTGGTGTGACATTATCCAGTTGTTGGACCCTGCCTTTTTGGTGGTGATCCTGGACGGGTCCCGCCACCCGGGCCAAACCTCAACACTTCCAAGCTAACTATATTATCTCCATCTCTGATAGTCATCTAGCCCATGATTCTTTACACAGATTAAACCATCTTTTATAGACCTTAGTTGTGTTGCTTGGTGCTTTTCCTGATAGTTTCCTCTGCCCAATAGATATTTCCAGAGGAAAGATGAGTAAGATTATTATTGTTGTGGTGTTAGTGGTGGGGATGACGGGAAGATATGCCCAGTGGCAAATGGCGGGGGAATCTTAGAGCAGGAACCAACTGCTCCAGCTGTGGCAGTAGGTGAAGGACTACCAAGAGGACAACACTGGAGAAGGAGGCCAGGCTCGGCAGGTGGCTGTCGATCTCAACCTGCTTCCACCTCTGCCCACTTGTGACCCCTCACTCCTACAGGATCAACGGCTAGACTCCTTCCTGGACCACCTGCCTCTAGTGGGCACACACCGGCGGCAACAACACACACGCATGCAGGTGGAAGGCCTCAAGGCCTTCCTGCTGCAGGTGGGAGAGGAGCCCAAGACCCAGCCTCCTGAAGGATGGTTCAGCTGGAAAATAGAAGTGATTTTCGTCTTCGTCCTTCTCTATCTCTGCCTTAACAGTGGGTCAGGCGTACACTCTATGCCCACTCCAGTAGGGAGTACTACTTCCACGAAGCTAAATCTCTCTCCCGCGAAGCCTGATCACACACCCTCATATACCATTAAAACCCAAAAACACACCGGTACAATACCCACAACAACAACATCAACAGGAGCAACAACAACAACATCAACAGGAGCAACAACAACAACATCAACAACAACAACATCAACACCCAAGTCAACAACATCAACACCCAAGTCAACAACAGCAACAACATCAACACCCAAGTCAACAACATCAACATCCAAGTCAACAACAACATCAACACCCAAGTCAACAACAACAACAACAACAAGGACAAACAAAGGCTAAAACCAAACGATTAGGTCGTGGATAACCTGCCCCAGAAAGTTTTAGGGTGCAATTATTGGCCTTAAAGGAAAAAGAATATAAGAGCTTGAGGTCAAATTCAACGTATTTATCTCGCTCAATTGGTGTGAAGGGAGAGCAGAGATCTATGGGTATGATGCGGCAAACATCGAGAGGTGCGAAGACGCCCTCCTCCAGATAATGAAGAACGGCGCAAAATGAGACTAGGCCTACCTCGGACAAAGGGAGTGGTAGTCCCGTTGTTGACAGCGGGAGTGGTAGTCCCGTTGTTGACAGCGGGAGTGGTAGCGACGCTACGTGTCCTGTTGTTGGCAACAGGAGTGGTGTGTGTGTGTGTGTATGTGTACACCTTGTTGTACTTGTGGGGGTTGAACTCTGGCACTTTGGTCCCGACTCTTAACTGTCAATCAACTGGTGTACAGATTCATAAGCCTACTGGGCTCTATCATATCTACATTTGAAACTTTGTATAGAGTCAGCCTCCACCACATCACTGTCTAATGCATTCCACCTGTTAACTACTCTGACACTGAAATAGTTCTTTCTAACGTCCCTGTGGCTCATTTGGGTACTCGATCTCCACCTGTGTCCCCTTGTTCGCGTACCACCCGTTTTAAACTTTTTATCCTTAACTACCCTGCCAATTCCTCACAGAATTTTGTAGGTAGTGATCATGTCTTCCCATACTCTTCTGTCTTCCAGTGTCGTGAGGTGTATTTTACGCAGCCTTTCCTCGTAACTAATGCCTCTTAGTTTTGGGACTAGTCTAGTGGCATACCACTTAACTTTTTCAAGCTTCGTCTTGTGCTTGACAAGGCTCTATGCTGGGGCCGTATACTCCAGTCTTACATATGCCGTATACAAGATTCTGAATGATTCCTTACACAGGTTCCTGAAGGTTCTTCTGATGTTAGCCAGCCACGCATGTGCCGCAGATGTAATTCTTTTTATGTGGGCTTCAGGAGACAGTTTTGGTGTGATATTTTTTTTTTTTTTTTTTTTTTGAGATATATACAAGAGTTGTTACATTCATGTACAGCCACTAGTACGCGAAGCGTTTCGGGCAGGTCCCTGGAATACGATCCCCTGCCGCGAAGAATCGTTTTTTCATCCAAGTACACATTTTACTGTTGCGTTAAACAGAGGCTACAGTTAAGGAATTGCGCCCAGTAAATCCTCCCCGGCCAGGATACGAACCCATGACATAGCGCTCGCGGAACGCCAGGCGAGTGTCTTACCACTACACCACGGAGACTGTAAGGTATATATATTACTGTATATATATTAACTATATCTTTCTCTCAGTGCGTTTCAGGAAGTACTTCATCTCATATTCTGTATCTGGTGTCTGGCCTCCTCTTTCCACCGCCTTGTTTATGAACTTATCTATTTGTACTCACGTATTTGTGCCTGCAGGATCGGGCATTGACTCTTGAATCCCGCCTTTCGAGCCCGTTTCCTACAGCAATGACTACGGTCCTATTTCCCTGTCATATCTAGTTTTAAAATTATGAATAGAATTTGCTTCCACAAAATGCTCCTTAAGATCATTCCATTTTTCCACTACTCTCACACTAAAAGAAAACTTCCTAACATCTCTGTGACTTATCTGAGTTTCCAGCTTCCACCCATGTCCCCCCTCGTTCTATTACTATTTTCTGTGGACATTTCGTCTATTTCTACTCTGTCAATTCCCTTCAGAATTTTATTTATTAATATCATATCCCGCTTCCTTCTTTTTTCTAGTGTCGTAAGGCTCAGTTCCTTCAGGCGCTCTTCATACCCCATCCCTCGTAATGCAGGAATGAGTCTCGTTGCAAACTTCTGAACCTTTTCCCGTTTCCTTATGTGTTTCTTCTGGTTGGTACTCCATGATGGCGACATACTCTAAGACTGACTTCACGTCGGCAGTGTAAAGCGCCCTAAATGCCTCCTTAATTAGGTTTCTGAATGATGTTCTTTCTTTTGCCAGAGTAGAGTACACTGCTGTCGATATCCTATTTATATGTACCTCAGGAGTTAGATTAGGTGTTACGTCCACACCCTGGTCTCTTTCTCGAGTTGTCACAGGTAGGCAGTTCTCCTTCAATGTATACTGTCCCTTTTGGTGTCCTATCACCTTATCCCATTTTCATAACTTTACATTTGCTCGTATTGAACTCCAATTGCCATTTCTCTGACTATCTCTGCTACCTGTTCAAGTCCTCTTGGAGGATCCTACAATCCTCATCTGTCACAACTCTTGTCATCAACTTTGGGTCATCCGCGAACATCAACATGTAGGATTCTACTCCTGTAAACATGTCATTAATGTATATTAAAAATAGAATTGGTCCCAGCACCGATCCTTGAGGTTCGCTTCTTCCAACCGTTGGAACTACTCCGTCAGTCGATTTATGTGTTGTTTCCAGCTATCGGCGTACACCACTATATCGTCTATGTACACGGCGCAGCCTTCCATCCGTCTTAGCACTTCGTTGATCATCCTCTGAAAACAACTTCCGCTGTTCTTCATACCAAACGGAAGCACTTTGTACTGGTACAATCCGTCTGGAGTAGCAAACGCTGACATCTTTCTCGCACTCGGAGACAAAGGGATTTGATAATATCCTTTCAGCAGATCGACTTTGGTGACAAACCTTGCGTTTCCCACTTGGTCGATGCAATCACTTATTTGGGGCGTCGGGTGAGAATCCGACACGGTTATGGAATTCACTTTGCAATAGTCGGTGCAAAAACGATATGATCCGTCACTCTTCTTGACCAGCACACAGGGCGAGCTCCACTCACTGTTGCTGGGCTCAGCGAGATCATTCGCTAGAAGATATTCCACCTCCTGTCGCATAATCTTCCTCTTCTCAGGGCTCACCCGATAAGCAATCTGCTTCATTGGCTTTCCTCCGCACACAACTACCTCGTGCACCACACTCATGTGCCGTCGGTGCACATCTGTAAAGAGTGACTTGTTCCTTCTTATCAGGGTCACTAGATCTCTCCTTTTCCCTTTATCCAGATGAAGCAGCCTCTCTTCTAGATGTATCAAGCTTTCCGTATTTGACAGGCGCGTACCATCGGCACGGGCCCACTTTCCTTCCTCTGCTGGCAACACTTGGCTCATCTCCATACACAGAACCAATTTCCCTTCTTGCGACTGTGTTTCACACCGTCACTCTCGCACTCTCTTGCTCCTCTGGGAAGTATGGCTTCAAACGGTTGATATAACATACCTGTGTCTTGCGGGGGCGATTCGACTTGCTGATCTCATAACTTACAGGACCCACACGCCGAATAACCGAGTATGGACCACCAAAGCGTGATTCCGTCACTCTACCTCTCCCAGGTAGCAACATCATCACTCTGGCTCCTGCCTCGAACTCCCTTGAGACAGCCTTCTTGTCGTACCAGATCGACATCTTCTCTTGCTCTGTCTTCAGGCGTTCAGCAGCCAATTCCTTTGCGTTTCCAATCGTTCATGGAATCTCTGCACATACTCTTCCACTGTCCCTAACGTCTTCTCCACCGTCAACTGCTCCTTCAGCATCAATAACGGGCTCCTTACTTCGTGCCCAAACACCAGTTGGAATGGAGAGAATCCCCGAGACTCAACTATAGCATCTTTGATTGCAAACAGGGCTGGATATACAGCCTCATCCCATTCTGCTCCCTATTCTGCAAAATACACTCTCAAGATGGTCTTCAGAGTGGAGTGAAACCTCTCAATCGCTCCCTGCGATTGCGGTATATAAGGTGACGATCGTAGTTGGGCTCTTCCTCAGCTCGCAATAGCCTGCCTAAACCACCTCGTCTGGAACACCCTTACACAGTCGGACTGGATCTCCTTGGGCTCACCTACCCAAGCAAGGAACCGCTGAAGGTGTCCCATGACGCATCTCGATGTCACCTTCCGCACTGGGATCGCCTCTGGAAATCTCGTTGAAGCACACATGATGGTCAATAAGTAATTATTTCCCTTTCTTGTCCTAGGCAAGGGTCCCACAACGTCGATTATTAAGCGTTCAAACGCCTGGCCAAACACAGGAACTGGAACCAAAGGCACTTTCGGGATGGCTGGGACGTCCTTCCCCGCCCTCTTGCACGGTAAACACGTCTTGCAAATTCGTCTTACATCCGCGTCCATGCCCGGCAAATAAAAATGTTCCCAAAGCCTGCTTAAGGTCTTGGTTACTCCTAAGTGACCCGCGGGATCCACTGAGTGTGCAAGCTTTAGTACCGCGTTTCTGTACCGCGCCGACACCACCACCTGATGCCTCACTCTCAGCATACTATCACCCACTTATTCCCTTACCAGTCTCCACTGCCTCATTAGCACTCCCTTCTCCACGAAGAAGTGAGTCAGTGACTCGGGTCCGGCGAGACCTCCTTCCGCCTCCCGTACCAACTCGCGAAACTCTTCCTTTTGCAGCTCACCTAGACGGGTACGGTCAATACCTAGAGGACTGGTGAGAGTAACTTGGACACTCCTATCCAACCCTTCCTCACCTGTCGCTTGTCTTCTGGCCTCCTCTCAGAACAAATGATCGAGCCCCAGATCACCCAGCATGTTCTCTTCGGCGTGACTGGATCCGCTCACATCATCTTCCCTGACGTCTCGTACCGACGTCACCGCGCATACCGGAAATGCCACTCTCGCAATTTCCGTTTCGCCACTGCTGGCGCCCGTCCTGCTGCTCTGTCGATAGGGCTCTATACACTCCTCACCCTTAATCAAATTCGAGAGAACACATCCCCCACAGAAGTCATTCCCTAGGATCACCTGAGCTTCCATCCTGGGCAGTAAAGCACAGACCCCTACCACGAGAGTCTGAATTAGGAGTCGCCTTATGAAGGGGCATCCTCACTTGTCTCCCCAACGTCCTTACCAGGGCCTCCCCTGTACTGGAACTTCTGTAGTCTTCGAGGAATAGGGATTCACTAACAATGGTGAAGTCGGATCCCGTGTCCCTCAGGATCCTTCCTGGAACAGGCTCAGCTCCTCTTATCTTCACCGTCCCCTCACACACAAAGGGGTGAATCCTCTTCTCCCTCATCACCGGCATATCACCTGAGTTATTGTTGGCTTCTTCGCTTCCTATCCTCGCGAAAGCCACGTTCCCACCGTGCCTGGGGCGACTGCACTCCCTTGCAAAGTGTCCTCATCCCACAAAGTTGTAACACCGACCGCCTCTCCTGGGCGACCCTCTACCAGTCACCCTGGTAGCACCAACGGTACAGATTTCCTGGGTCCTCCTAGGACTCCCCGTTGTCGGTTCCCGGGCAGCAGCACTCGCTCCCGAGCTAGGTCCACTGCTCACAGTTTGGGGCTTCCTCCCTGCATCCTTTGAGCTCTTGAACCGGGTTACTTCATCGGGCACACTTCTCTTGGGAGAGTCCCCACCCGTCCTCGCTCCTCCTGAACTCCTAAAGCTCCCTCCCGACATGGGGTAAGGCGAGTGTCTTGGCGGCCGCTCCATCCTGAGATGTAGTGCCTCCTCCAGCATGTTGGCTCGGTCCGCTGCAGCCTTCAGGTCCTTAATACCTGCTTCTCTCACCCTTACGCTCAACTCAGGATGGAGCACTGACATAAAATTCTCCATCACTATCAGTCGTTTGATCTCATCCACCGACTCTGCTTCCTCTGCCTTCAACCATAGTAGGAATTTCCGTTCCATTTCCCTGGCGGTCTCGGCGTAAGACTTTCCCGACGCTCTCGTACAGTCTCTGAACAGCTTCTCCGGAGTCATCCGGAACGAGTGGAGCACCGCATTCTTAATTGCGTCGTAACTAGCACACTCCTCTAGGTCCAGCATGTTGTAGGCTTCCCGGGCCTCACCGGTAAACCTGCCCTGGACCAGAGCATCCCAATCATCTTCCGGCCACTCCTTCAGAGTCACTATCCGTTCGAAGTGTTCGAAGAACGCCTCAGCTTCTTGAGGTTCGAACGTAGGTAAGTCACGTTCCATTATCTTGAGGTCATCCCACTGTGCAGGTAGTGAGGGCAGCCCACGCTCAACGCGATGCAATTCGACTTCTTTCTTTGCCTTTATCTCCTCTAGTCGCAGTTGTCTCTCTCTCCTTCTTCTCGCCGCAGCCGAGCTTCACGCTCACGCTCCTCTCGCTGCAGCCGAGCTTCACGTTCCTCTCGCTGCAGCCGAGCTTCACGTTCCTCTCGCTATAGCCGAGCTTCACGTTCCTCTCGCTGCAACCGAGCTTCACGTTCCTCTCGCTGAAGCCGAGCTTCATGCTCGTACTCCACTCGCTGCATTTGCGCTTCTCTCTCCTCTCGTCTCAGTTGGGCTTCCAGTTGCATCTTCATTACTTCCAGTTGCAGGCTCCTCTTACTACTGCTCGACCCTCCACTGCTCCCACGTTCACTGTGAGTCCTCCCCACACTAGTAGCTCTTGGGATGGCTCTAGTTGGGACGGTTCACCTTGGGATGGCCCATCTTGGGACGGCTCTTCCCCTGTTGTCACTTCTCGAGCTGTGAGTTGTGCCATTATTTCTAGCCTACGCTCCGCCACCTTAGTCGTCCTCCATCGGATCCCCAAGTGGCCTGACACTTGTTGGTGCTGGGCTTTGGTATACTCCTTCAAAATTTTCTCATCCCTCGTATCCATAAATTTCTTTACTTTATCCTCCTCCATCTCTATGTTATCGAGCATACACGACAGCACAGACAAGTCAGTAGGTACTACTTTCACAGTTTCATTCCCTTAGCTGGTTGGGCAACAGTATCACTGAATTCACTGGCAACACTGTCTTGATTAATGCATCCTGGCGAGGTTGCGAGTTCTTGTAACGGGGGTGGGCTGGGGCTCCACTAGCAATCAGCTGCTAGGGGCTCAGAAGGCAGAATACTCAGCCCCCTGAGTCTTGCCTGCCAGACAAAAAGGTTGCAGGAATTCTTTTCCCGCTTCCTTCCCTATCTTCTTTTAACATGGTCGCCAGCTAGGTTAGTATATCTGCACCCCAGCGATGCAGTTCAGTGGGTGTTTTCTATACTGTTTGTTTAGAACAACGAACACTACAACAACGAACGTTATAAGAACGAACTCCACAACAAGGAACACTACAACAACGAACACTACAACAACGAACACTACAACAACGAACACCACATCAACGAACACCACAACAACGAACATCTCAACAACGAACATCTCAACAACGAATATCTCAACAACGAACAATACAACAACGAACATCACAACAACGAACATTACGACAACGACCACCACAACAACGAACATCTCAACAACGAACCTATCAACAACGACCATCTCAACAACGAACACTATAAACAACGAACACCACAACAACGAACATCACAACAACGAACACCACAACAACGAACTTTACAACAACGAACATCTCAACAACAAACACCACAACAACGAACTTTACAACAACGAACATCTCAACAACGGACATCTCAACAACGACCATCTCAACAACGAACACTATAAACAACGAACACCACAACAACGAACATCACAACAACAAACACCACAACAACGAACTTTACAACAACGAACATCTCAACAACGAACATCTCAACAACGAACATCACAACAACGAACACCACAACAACGAACATCTCAACAACGAACTCTACAACTACGAACATCTCAACAACAAACACCACAACAACGAACTTTACAACAACGAACATCTCAACAACGAACCTCTCAACAACGAACACTACAACAACGAACACCACAACAACGAAAATTACAACAATGAACACTACAACAACTAACAATACAACAACGAACACTATAACAACAAACACTACAACAACGGACGCTACAACAACGAACACCACAACAACGAACATTAGAACAACGAACACTACAACAACGAACGTTATAAGAACGAACTTCACAACAAGGAACACTACAACAACGAACACTACAACAACATACACTACAACAACGAACACTACAACAACAAACACTACAACAACGAACATTACAACAATCAACACTACAACAACGAACACTACAACAACGAACAGTACAACAACGAACACCACAACAACGAACATCTCAACAACGAACTCTACAACTACGAACATCTCAACAACAAACACCACAACAACGAACTTTACAACAACGAACACTACAACAACGAACACTACAACAACGAACACTACAACAACGATCACCAAAACAACGAACACTACAACAACGAACACTACAACAACGAACACTACCACAACGAACACCACAAGAACGAACACTACAACAACGAACACTAAAACATAGAACACTACAACAACGAACATCTCAACAACGAACCTCTCAACAATGAACACTAAAAAAACGAACACCACAACAACAAACATCTCAAAAACGAACACTACAACAACAAACACTACAACAACGAACATTACAACAATGAACACTACAACAACGAACACTACAACAACGAAAAGTACAACAACGAACACCACAACAACGAACATTACAACAACGAACACTACAACAACGAACACTACAACAACGAACACTACAACAACGAACTTTACAACAATGAACACTACAACAACGAACACTACAACAACGAACACTACAACAACAAACACTACAACAACGAACACCACATCAACGAACACCACAACAACGAACATCTCAACAATGAACATCTCAACAACGAATATCTCAACAACGAACACTACAACAAGGAACATCACAACAACGAACATTACAACAACGACCACCACAACAACGAACATCTCAGCAACGAACCTCTCAACTACGAACATCTCAACAACGAACACTACAATAACGAACACTACAACAACGAACACTACAACAACGAACACCAAAACAACGAACACTACAACAACGAATACTACAACAACGAACACTACCACAACGAACACCACAACAACGAACACTAAAACAACGAACACTACAACAACGAACATCTCAACAACGAACATCTCAACAATGAACACTACAACAATGAACACTAAAACAACGAACACCACAACAACGAACATCTCAACAACGAACACTACAACAACGAACATCACAACAACGACCATCACAAAAACGAACCTCTCAACAACGAACATCTCAACAACGAACATTACAACAACGAACACTAGAACAACGAACACCACAATAACGAACACCACAATAATGAACACTACAACAACGAACACTAAAACAACGAACACCACAGCAACGAACACCACAATAAAGAACACTACAACAACGAAAATCAGAACAACGAACACTTCAACAACGAACACTACAACAACGAACACTACAACTACGAACATCTTAACAACAAACACCACAACAACGAACTTTACAACAACGAACATCTCAACAACGAACATCTCAACAACAAACCTATCAACAACGAACACTATAAACAACGAACACCACAACAACGAACATCACAACAACGAACACCACAACAACTAACATCTCAACAACGAACTCTACAACTACGAACAACTCAACAACAAACACCACAACAACGAACTTTACTACAACGAACATCTCAACAACGAACATCTCAACAACGAACCTCTCAACAACGAACACTACAACAACGAACACCACAACAACGAAAATTACAACAATGAACACTACAACAACTAACATTACAACAACGAACACTACAACAACAAACACTACAACAACGGACGCTACAACAACGAACTTTACTACAACGAACATCTCAACAACGAACAACTCAACAACGAACCTCTCAACAACGAACACTACAACAACGAAAACCACAACAACGAAAATTACAACAATGAACACTACAACAACTAACATTACAACAACGAACACTACAACAACAAACACTACAACAACGGACGCTACAACAACGAACACCACAACAACGAACATTAGAACAACAAACACTACAACAACAAACGTTATAAGAACGAACTTCACAACAAGGAACACTACAACAACGAACACTACAACAACATACACTACAACAACGAACACTACAACAACAAACACTACAACAACGAACATTACAACAATGAACACTACAACAACGAACACTACAACAACGAACAGTGCAACAACGAACACCACAACAACGAACATTACAACAACGAACACTACAACAACGAACACTACAACAACGAACACTATAACAACGAACTTTACAACAATGAACACTACAACAGCGAACACTACAACAACGAACACTACAACAACGAACACTACAACAACGAACATCACATCAACGAGCACCACAACAACGAACATCTCAACAACGAACATCTCAACAACGAATATCTCAAATACGATCACTACAACAACGAACATCACAACAACGAACATTACAACAACGACCACCACAACAACGAACATCTCAGCAACGAACCTCTCAACTACAAACATCTCAACAACGAACACTAGAACAACGAACATCTCAACAACGAACATCTCAACAACGAACACTACAACAACGAACACTACAACAACGAACACTACAACAACAAACACTAAAACAACGAACACCAAAACAACGAACACTACAACAACGAACACAACAACAACGAACACTACCACAACGAACACCACAAGAAAGAACACTACAACAACGAACACTAAAACAACGAACTCTTTAACAACGAACATCTCAACAACGAACATCTCAACAATGAACACTACAACAATGAACAATAAAACAAAGAACACCACAACAACGAACATCTCAACAACGAACATTACAACAACGAACATCACAACAACGACCATCACAAAAACGAACCTCTCAACAACGAACATCGCAACAACGAACATTACAACAACGAACACTAAAAAAACGAACACCACAACAACGAACACCACAATAATGAACACTACAACAACGAACACTAACACAACGAACACCACAGCAACGAACACCACAATAATGAACACTACAACAACGAAAATCAGAACAACGAACACTTCAACAACGAACACTACAACAACGAACACTACAACAACGAACTTTACAACAATGAACACTACAACAACGAACACTACAACAACGAACACTACAACAACAAACACTACAACAACGAACACCACATCAACGAACACCACAACAACGAACATCTCAACAACGAACATCTCAACAACGAATATCTCAACAACGAACACTACAACAACGAACATCACAACAACGAACATTACAACAACGCCCACCACAACAACGAACATCTCAGCAACGAACCTCTCAACTACGAACATCTCAACAACGAACACTACAACAACGAACACTACAACAACGAACACTACAACAACGAACACCAAAACAACGAACACTAAAACAACGAACACTACAACAACGAACACTACCACAACGAACACCACAAGAACGAACACTACAACAACGAACACTAAAACAACGAACACTACAACAACAAACATCTCAACAACGAACATCTCAACAATGAACACTACAACAATGAACACTAAAACAACGAACACCACAACAACGAACATCTCAACAACGAACACTACAACAACGAACATCACAACAACGACCATCACAAAAACGAACCTTTCAACAACGAACATCTCAACAACGAACATTACAACAACGAACACTAAAACAACGAACACCACAACAACGAACACCACAATAATGAACACTACAACAACGAACACTAAAACAACGAACACCACAGCAACGAACACCACAATAATGAACACTACAACAACGAAAATCAGAACAACGAACACTTCAACAACGAACACTACAACAACGAACACTACAACTACGAACATCTTAACAACAAACACCACAACAACGAACTTTACAACAACGAACATCTCAACAACGAACATCTCAACAACGAACCTCTCAACAACGAACACTATAAACAACGAACACCACAACAACGAACATCACAACAACGAACACCACAACAACGAACTTTACAACAACGAACATCTCAACAACAAACACCACAACAACGAACTTTACAACAACGAACATCTCAACAACGGACATCTCAACAACGACCATCTCAACAACGAACACTATAAACAACGAACACCACAACAACGAACATCACAACAACAAACACCACAACAACGAACTTTACAACAACGAACATCTCAACAACGAACATCTCAACAACGAACCTCTCAACAACGAACACTATAAACAACGAACACCACAACAACGAACATCACAACAACGAACACCACAACAACGAACATCTCAACAACGAACTCTACAACTACGAACATCTCAACAACAAACACCACAACAACGAACTTTACAACAATGAACACTACAACAACTAGCATTACAACAACAAACACTACAACAACAAACACTACAACAACAGACGCTACAACAACGAACACCACAACAACGAACATTAGAACAACGAACACTACAACAACGAACGTTATAAGAACGAACTTCACAACAAGGAACACTACAACAACGAACACTACAACAACATACACTACAACAACGAACACTACAACAACAAACACTACAACAACGAACATTACAACAATGAACACTACAACAACGAACACTACAACAACGAAGAGTACAACAACGAACACCACAACAACGAACATTACAACAACGAACACTACAACAACGAACACTACAACAACGAACACTACAACAACGAACTTTACAACAATGAACACTACAACAACGAACACTACAACAACGAACACTACAACAACGAACACTACAACAACGAACACCACATCAACGAGCACCACAACAACGAACATCTCAACAACGAACATCTCAACAACGAATATCTCAACAACGAACACTACAACAACAAACATCACAACAACGAACATTAAAACAACGACCACCACAACAACGAACATCTCAGCAACGAACCTCTCAACTACGAACATCTCAACAACGAACACTAGAACAACGAACATCTCAACAACGAACATCTCAACAACGAACACTACAACAACGAACACTATAAACAACGAACACCACAACAACGAACATCACAACAACGAACACCACAACAACGAACATCTCAACAACGAACTCTACAACTACGAACATCTCAACAACAAACACCACAACAACGAACTTTACAACAACGAACATCTCAACAACGAACCTCTCAACAACGAACACTACACCAACGAACACCACAACAACGAACATCACAACAATGAAGACCACAACAATGAACATCTCAACAACGAACATCTCAACATCGAACGTGTCAACAACGAACATCTCAACTACGAACACTAAAACAATGAACACTACAACAACGAGCACCATGTTACGAATGTCACTAGGATTCTGCCATTACTCTTGATTCTCATATTACTTTATTGTCTTGTTCTTTAATATAGCATCCAGTTGTATGATATAACATTTTGTATGTTATATATATATATTATAGCATGCTGTAGTGTGCCTGAGTTACATTATATTGTGTGAGGCTTTTTGGTGTTAATTTCTCATGTAGTTTCTCCGTGTGGGCGGTTGACCATATTTGGATATGGCCAGTGTGGGAACATTGTTGTCAATGGAGTGTTTATAGTTTTACCTTGATTTATTCCCATATTTGGTTTCCGTATTATTGTATGGAATGTTGTACCAGTGTTTACTACTCTTTAGTTTAACAATGTTTTGAATATTAGTGCTGCGTTTTATTATTAGAATTTCCACAATGTTTGTGTGGACGGTTAGTTGATTTTTTGGTAGACGCTTGGCCTGCGGACCAAGTCGTGGGCAGAAGCGTGGCAGCTGTATTCGGGAGGAGTCATGTTTTAAGTTAAGTCATTGGTCACTGTTATTTTAGCCCATATAAATGTTAATTATCTGGTTAGATGATATGAGTGTTACCATTGATTAATCCATGTTCTGGTGATATTGCTCATGTCTCAATAATTAATTTCATTCTATGATATTGCATGCTGAAGAATATTTCTGGCTATTATACATTTAAATATTGTTATGATTGTCCCCCTTAGCAAAAATATATTGTTCTCCATTTTATGCAGTGATGTATCTTTACCCCTAGACAATTATTGGCAAGGCCGATTTATTATCTTTTTTATTGCACTGCGGGGAGAAGAACCTTATTTAGTCTCAAGGGTGGTAACAAATGAGGGCCTGTGTCTGGGATAATAAGCCTTAATTCCCTGTAATGTTGTACAATTAACAGTGCTAATTATTAATAGCAATTGCCTTCCTAGGTACTCTGTGATTATCTAGTGACACCTAATCAAGCCTGTGAAATTATCTGTTCAATCTGAGCTGCTGTGAAAACTTCTAAACGGTTCACGATTTGAGGTAAGTGTTTAGCTTGTGCCAGGGGCCAAGCATAATTTTCAGTGTTGTTTCAAGTGTAAGTTGTGATTACTGAGCCAACCATGGAGGATCAGGTTGCTGCGCTGGTATATCAGCCAAATTTTGGTAAAATTAAAGACTTAAAGAAGTCTGGTTTGTTATTGCTGGCTGATAAATTGAACATAGCAATTTCCAGTAAAATGTTGAAAGCTCAAGTGTTAAGAGTGATTGTCACACACTTGGTGGAGGAGGAGAGACTTGAAGAAGAGTGTTTGGGAGAGTTAGAAAAAGAGTCAAGTAACAAGGTGGCAATCTTAAAGTTGGAGTTGGAGACTAAATTAGAAATGGCTAGGCTGGAAGCAGACAAGCAGAGGTTGGAAGCAGACAAGCAGAGGTTAGAGTTACAGAACCAGACAAAACACCTTGAGTTGGAGGCTCAGTTAAGACTAGCAGAGCAGCAGACTAGACAATTAGAAATTCAGCAGAGTATGGCTGAAAATAATAACAGGTTAGAACAGCAGAGAATTGCAGCAGGGCAAGGTAACACTAGTAATAATCCAGAGAGTGCAAATAGTTCTTCCAAGTACAGTAAACATGTAGAATTACCTAAGTTTAATGAAGAAGATCCAGAAATATTTTTCTTGCATTTTAAGAAACTAGGAGTCAGCATGAACTGGCCTGTCGATCAATGGGTTAGCATATTACAAGGACAATTTAAGGGTAAAGCTCAATAGGTATTATCATCTTTGCCGGCTGAGAATTCTTTCGATTTTAAATTTGTTCAGCAAAGCATTTTGAATGCTTACCAGCAGATCCCAGAGGCACATAGAATAAAATTCAGAAGTTTAAAAAGAGCACATGACCAGACTATTTCTGACTTTGTAAGAGTAAAATTAAATCACTTTGACAGATGGATTAAAGCACTTAATATTACAGAGTTTGAGACTTTAAGAAACCTCATAGTAACTGAGGAAGTAGTGGGATGTCTACCAGAGAAATTAGCTTTATTTATGGCTGAAAATAAACAAACCACTGATCTTATCAAATTAGCCAAGCTAGCTGATGAGCATGAACTACTTACTAAAGTACCTTTCAGAGCACCAATTAACCATTTTAATGCTAAAACTAATCATTATGCTCATAAAAATCATGTTTTCCAGACTCGACCAGCTACTTCACCTTCTCCCCTTAACCCTTCTCCTGTTAAGCCTAAATCTGAGGAACAGACAGGGTTGTCAACCTCAAGTAATGTAGTGATTAAGCCTGCTGTGGGTTCGGCTATTCCGACCACTAGCAGGTATTGCAAGCATTGCAGGAGAAGAGGTCATGTGGTAAATTCATGTTATGCTTTGCACCCAGAGTTAAGACCAACTGGTCTCATTTATTGTAGAGGTGTGCAAAATAAATTAACTAAGGAACATGTAACTGTAAACCCCAATTGGGTGAAACAGTATTCTCCATATATGTCTTCAGGTAAAGTTTTGTGTGTTAATGGGAAATGGAAGCCAGTGGTTCTTCTTCGTGATACTGGTGCTTCCCAAACCTTAATTTCTGCCAGTATACTCTCTAATGTTGAAAAGAGAGATACTAGGAAGTCTGTAGTTCTTCAGAGTGTTGCAGGATGTAAAACTGTACCTCTGATAGATGTTACTTTAAGATCCACCATTACTCCAAGTGTATGCACTGTGGGTGTTAGTACACAGTTGCCCATCCCAGGTGTGGATGTTATATTGGGTAATGATGTGGCCATAAATCATGTTGTGGGTGAGATTGATCCCAGTTTGTTTAACCAGCCAGTTGCAGACCATGTTGTTTATTCTGCCTGTGCTGAAGTTAGTTCTAGGAATGAACAACCGGTTGTAATAGATTGTTTTGTCCATTCTACCTGTGCTGATGTCAGTACTATTATTAATCCAGTTGTCAGTTCTGATGTTGTTACTCAAGCATTTGTTCCAGTAACCAGTACCCCTTCAGTGGAGAAGTGGGATGTGGTTGTTCCAGATTCCTGTGTGGCCGATTTAGTTGTTGAGAGTAAGCCTGATACTATGACTCTGCTTTATTCCAATAAATTGGGAAAGGATGTCCATGTACCATTGTCTTGCCCGCTCACTACGAACGTTGTGCCAGGAGTTGAGAGAAACTTAAATGCCACGACTCTGTATTCCAGCCAAGTGAATGGTTTAGGACAAGATGTCGGGTTGGCAGAAGTATTCCCGCTCACTCCAAGTTTAGAATCAGTTGTCGAGAGTAAGTCTGTTGTAGAGGCCCCGCCTCACCCTAGTCAAGGTGATAGTATAGGGGAGGAGGTCAAACTACCTGTTACTTGCCCGCTCGCTTCAGATTCCATTAATTTATGTGCATTGAGTAGAACTGACCCTAAGATTTCAGAGAGAAGCAAGGAGACAGTCTGTACTGTAGATCCAGTTCTGGAGAGTGTGGGAGAGCAGCCAGAGGATCAGCTTCTGTTGAGTAGATGGAGACCCATTGAGCCTCCCTCTTCAGTTGTCTGTGAGGATGTGACCCAGCTTGGTAGTGATATTATTGATTGTGAGCAGACAGTACTCCAAGCAGCTCCAGAAGTCATGGGAGGAAATTTTGGTAAAACAATTAAGAGTGGTAAAGTAGCATTTGGATCTAAGTTGCGGAGATTTGTGGGTTGTGATTCTTATTCCATGTGGAGTAAGTATTTCTCATTGTGTACATTGAGTCAGAGTGTGTGTAGGATGTTGAAATCTACTTTTATTCTGCAGGAACCATTTTATTGTGAAGTAATGGACTGTGGGACATCTTTGTCCAGCCTTGTGGTTGAGCAGAGAGAGTTTACTCAAGTAGGTTGTGCAACCAGTAGTTCTGAGGAAGTGGTGAGTTATACTAGAGCAGTATCTCTATATTCAGATCCAGTTAATTTTGATGCACGAGTGATAAAAGTGTATGTTCCACTCAAGTGTGGTGTTGACTTTCAGAGTCATATTGTGGGTGAAGGATTAAATCATACTGGGGAGCAGATGTTTGAGGCAACAGGTGTGTATTTCAAGTTGGGGGATAAGGTTATCCTACCTAGTGATAATCATTTTGAAGGGTTTCAGATTGTCCTTGGGCGTTTCTCAAGTAATCTGCTGTGCATCTTCAAGATGTTAAGACCCTTAAACCTTTTGGTTGATTGTTTGTCATCAGACGTAAATCACTTGGGAAGTGATGGTGAGGGTTGTCAAGTTTTCGGCATGTTTTACTTAGTCTTTTGGAAGACTAGAAGGTTGATGATAGTGTGTGTTGTGTTCAAGTTCACCATCAGGAGGTGTGAACTTGTCTTGAGAGTTATGATTAAGATATGGTGCCTAGGCATATGCCTGTTTTCTTTCACTGATCGTTATGACAGAGTTATGAGGCAATTGATTTCTGTGTTCCTTATGGATCATCTGAGTCAGTTCGATCAGGTAGTCTTTGCACTTATCTTGGGTTGTATTTCTTGGTTTGCTAAGTCGGTGTCTTGTGTTTCGGAAGGTTCTATGAATGGGAAAGTTTTATACATAATTGTGAGGTTTAATGCTAATTTCTCTAATTTTAGTATCCATTGGGCGAGAGTATGTGTTCCACAGAGGATCAAGAGTGATGAAGAGCAGATGTCTGTGTCAGAGCATACCCAGGAGAAGTCCCAAATCTACTCAGCATCCAGTCAGCTTCAATTAAGCAGTTCAGCTCCAGAAAAAGGGAGAAATGGAAAATGGAGCCTGTCTTGGAAAAAATCACCATGTGGAAAAGAAATCACATGGAAATACGGGACTGATCTTAGAGAAATAGTAGCAACAGATAGAAAGATAAATTGCCGTGATAACTGTGTGAAAGCAGCTACCTTTCCTGTCAATTCTAATAATGATAATGTTGTTGATAAGAGTGTGAAATATGATCTGAAACTAAGTGATATAAATGAGATAGTACCCTGGAGAGATAAATTTGCATACTCCAGTGAAACCTATGTAGTGTTTTTATTTATAAGATGTATGAAATTTTTGAAAAAATGAAATCAACCTTCAGTTAATTTCATTTTTTTCTTAGGGGACAGGAGGGATGTTACGAATCTCACTAGGTTTCTGAAAATAACTCTTGATTCTCATATTACTTTATTGTCTTGTTCTTTAATATAGCATCCAGTTGTATGATATAAGATTTTGTATGTTATATATATATTATAGCATACTGTAGTGTGCCTGAGTTACATTATATTGTGTGAGGCTTTTTGGTGTTAATTTCTCATGTAGTTTCTCCGTTTGGGCGGTTGACCATATTCGGATATGGCCAGTGTGGGAACATTGTTGTCAATGGAGTGTTTATAGTTTTACCTTGATTTATTCCCATATTTGGTTTTCGTATTATTGTATGGAATGTTGTACCAGTGTTTACTACTCTTTAGTTTAACAATGTTTTGAATATTAGTGCTGCGTTTTATTATTAGAATTTCCACAATGTTTGTGTGGACGGTTAGTTGATTTTTTGGTAGACGCTTGGCCTGCGGACCAAGGCGTGGGCAGAAGCGTGGCAGCTGTATTCGGAAGGAGTCATGTTTTAAGTTAAGTCATTGGTCACTGTTATTTTAGCCCATATAAATGTTAATTATCTGGTTAGATGATATGAGTGTTACTATTGATTAATCCATGGTTCTGGTGATATTGCTCATATTTCAATAATTAATTTCATTCTATGATATTGCATGCTGACGAATATTTCTGGCTATTATACATTTAAATAATTGTTATGATTGTCCCCCTTAGCATAAATATATTGTTCTCTATTTTATGCAGTGATGTATCTTTACCCCTAGACAATTATTGGCAAGGCCGATTTATTATCTTTTTATTGCACTGCGGGGAGAAGAACCTTATTTAGTCTCAAGGGTGGTAACAAATGAGGGCCTGTGTCCGGGATAATAAGCCTTATTCCCTGTAATGTTGTACAATTAAGTATTAATTATTAATAGCAATTGCCTTCCTAGGTACTCTGTGATTATCTAGTGACACCTAATCAAGCCTGTGAAATTATCTGTTCAATCTGAGCTGCTGTGAAAACTTCTCAACGGTTCACGATTTGAGGTAAGTGTTTAGCTTGTGCCAGGGCCAAGCATAATTTTCAGTGTTGTTCCAAGTGTTAAGTTGTGATTATTGAGCCAACCATGGAGGATCAGGTTGCTGCGCTGGTATATCAGCCAAATTTTGGTAAAATTAAAGACTTAAAGAAGTCTGGTTTGTTATTGCTGGCTGATGAATTGAACATAGCAATTTCCAGTAAAATGTTGAAAGCTCATGTGTTAAGAGTGATTGTCACACACTTGGTGGAGGAGGAGAGACTTGAAGAAGAGTGTTTGGGAGAGTTAGAAGAAGAGTCAAGTAACAAGGTGGCAATCTTAAAGTTGGAGTTGGAGACTATAAATTAGAAATGGCTAGGCTGGAAGCAGACAAGCAGAGGTTGGAAGCAGACAAGCAGAGGTTAGAGTTACTGAACCAGACAAAACACCTTGAGTTGGAGGCTCAGTTAAGACTAGCAGAGCAGCAGACTAGACAATTAGAAATTCAGCAGAGTATGGCTGAAAATAATAACAGGTTAGAACAGCAGAGAATTGCAGCAGGGCAAGGTAACACTAGTAATAATCCAGAGAGTGCAAATAGTTCTTCCAAGTACAGTAAACATGTAGAATTACCTAAGTTTTAATGAGAAGATCCAGAAATATTTTTCTTGCATTTTAAGAAACTAGGAGTCAGCATGAACTGGCCCTGTCGATCAATGGGTTAGCATATTACAAGGACAATTTAAGGGTAAAGCTCAAGAGGTATTTGCATCTTTGCCGACTGAGAATTCTTTCGATTTTAAATATTTTCAGCAAAGTATTTTGAATGCTGTGACGGTGTTCCCCCTCTTATATTTCTCCCACGCCTGCAGTAAGAGTCATGTCTACTTTTCCCGAACGTTCTCTACGTTGCAGGCTACAATTTTATATATGGGAGAGAGTGGAGTGTTCTCGGAGAGCCGAGAAATTTGTGAAAATAGTAATATTTTTGGCCTGTGGTTTAGGCCCTTTAGGGAGCCAAGATGGCGCTTGCCTCCCTGATTTTCCCGCCAAAACCAGGTGGACGTCAGTGGCACCGGATTGGTCACCGACAGCAATGTGGCACCGGGAGCCAATGAAAACCTCCCGCGGCGAAAGTGACGTCACGAAGGAAGGGGGTCCGGCCAGCGCGCCGAGCTGGCGCCAGCAGTCAGACACGACACGTCAAAGAGGTCGGACGTGCGACGATTGGTCCTGTCAGTTTGACAGTTGTTTCCCGCTCCCCGTGGATTTACCGCGTCACCTGAAGTCTGCCAGTACTCTGTGAGGTCTTCCCTAGTTCATGTGTTGAACCAGAGTGGGGATCGACGGTTATTTGAGCAACAAGTGCTCCAGTCAGGTACTGTGCATGAAGCCAGTGAAGCCGTGTAGGGACGTATGTGACGTCTGTGGCAGTTCACCAGTTCGTGACAGCATAGTGGCTGACAGAGCCACTGGGTAGCTGAGGAAGGAGAGGGACTATTTGGGGAATCCGGACGACTGTAGCTGAGACGTAGGCGGCAGCCGTTGAATGGGAGAAGACGACGGCCAGGAGACCGACTCCAACCCTTCAAGAAGTCAAGAAGGAGGACGGGACCTGCAGTGAAGAGGGCACGGAGACGACGCGCTAAACGGTGGGACGGACGAGAGGCTCTGGTAGGACACGACGACGTGTCGTGTGGGGCGTTCCCGACACGAGGACCAGGAGCTACATCTCGACTCTCATCGGAGGATAGGTTGAAGTAGGTGTTTCTAGTTTCCCTCCCCATTTCCCTTTAGTTAGCTATTTTATTCGGCTATATTATCTAGCCTGAGGATTTTATATGTCGTGAGCAAGTCTCACCAATGTCCACAGTGAGGCACCAGTTTGCCGTGTAGTACTATCAAGAGTACTTGTAATACTTATGTTGATTATTGGTGTGTACAGGCAGCAGGAACAAGTGATAAATTTACTGTGTTGTGTATATCTTTCTAGAGATTTGATGTGAACATATAGTGATAAATTATATATAATATTATGCCAGTATTTGGAAGTTAGGCTATGTGCCCAGAAACTATTTATTTACCATTTACTGATGTCTGATCTATATGCATTATTAAGTCTGTGTTCGTGCAGTGATTAATCATTTGTGAGTACAGTGAATTATTGCGTTATCGCCCATGAGAGAAAGTTACTGAAAACTCCAGTGTTAATATTCCATAATATATTGTTGAATGAAGGGCAGTGAAGGCCATTACAGTGAGTCCTTGTAGCATTGATTGTAGAAAAGACTGTTTGAGCCTGAGTACAGTGTAACTAAGAAATACGTGCTATTTGTGCCAATATCGAGTGTGCGAGTTTCTAGTAATATTGGAGAATTTAAAGAAACAGCGCGTGAATCTGGAAAACAAGCAATAAGCTTCCGCGCAGAGGGGCCAGGCGATCAGCTGTTCTTGACACTTGATGAGGAGGGGAGGTGTTGCCACTTAGTGAGTGCATCCTATTCGTGGGAACTACCGGCCGCTGCCAGGATATTATAGACTGTGGGTTGGTTGGTGTTGTCGTCGTTGATCCTTCTCTATGGACAACCCAACCCACAACTCGGTAGAGTGCTTATACTTCACTAGGAGATCACCCTTGGCGCTTCTGGCTCTTGGAGAGGGGGCTCAACGTCACACATTTAGGGGATGCGGCTCCCACACCTTGCCTCGTTGTCACGTGCACACACCCACTCGAGCTGCTGTGACTCCCCACTCTCTCCTTAGGTAATATGATCTCCTCGATCCCCTTTTGGCTTATTAGTACTACCTTCTACCCTGTCCACAGCAGTGGTTCTTGGTTCTTTCTCTCTCTCTCTCCTTCTTTACTACTTCCTGGGAAGCCTCACTAGGACAAGGGCAAACACCAGCAAATTGGGATACATTTACTGGACAAAGCACATACACGATACATACACACATATAATAATAATGAATCCTATACTCTATAATATCACAATCAGGCTTCACTCCAACACCATCAGAACTCTATTATCAGCTTATCAAGTGGTATCCTATCTCCTGGTTCACCACCTGATACTATCAACCACCTCAAGTTGATCAAGTCTACATACACTGTTGCACTATCAACAAGAGAAATATATATATATATATATATATATATATATATATATATATATATATATATATGTCGTACCTAATAGCCAGAACGCACTTCTCAGCCTACTATTCAAGGCCCGATTTGCCTAATAAGCCAAGTTTTCATGAATTAATGTTTTTTCGTCTACCTAACCTACCTAACCTAACCTAACCTAGCTTTTTTTGGCTACCTAACCTAACCTTACCTATAAATATAGGTGAGGTTAGGTTAGGTAGGGTTGGTTAGGTTCGGTCATATATCTACGTTAATTTTAACTCCAATAAAAAAAAATTGACCTCATACATAGAGAAAAGGGTTGCATTATCATTTCATAAGAAAAAAACTATAGTAAATATATTAATTCAGGAAAACTTGGCTTATTAGGCAAATCGGGCCTTGAATAGTAGGCTGAGAAGAGAGTTCTGGCTACTAGGTACGACATATATATATATATATATATATATATATATATATATATATATATATATATATATATATATATATAAATGTGTACAATGAAAATCAGCACGTTAATGCAATAACATATATCAGCATGAATGCTCCTTGATACACTGCAATGATCAATCGATCACTCTATCAGTCCTAGAACACATACATCTGTAGGTAATCCAGCCTACGACTGCTACTCTGAACTTCAGTATAAAAAAACTCCTTGGCATAAGAATGCAAACAACCACTCACCTCTCACTGCGTCTTGCACACTAATGACAACCAAACACTATCAACTCCCTACAAGTAATCCACCAGAACTTCCCTTCAACCTCTGGAAGTTCACTACCCTAATATCTTTAGGTTCTTCCGGGCTTCACTACCAGGATCCTCTGCAGCTCCTCCAGGCTGCTTTCATGAAGTTTTCTTGAGCAACTAAGGTGCTTCACCCCTCTGCTAGGTTCCTCCACAGCTCTCTTGGCTGCTACACCATGAAGTTTCCTCGAGCAACTATGGTGCTTCTCCACCTCTACAGAAGCACGTGACACTCCTCTTCACTGCTTCTCCTCACAGCTCGAGGTCCTCTGCTTCACTACCTTGGAGTCTCATCAATTACTTCATCTATGCTGGCTTCGAAGTTCTCAGCAACTTCTTCCCAAAGAAAACCTGCAACCCATCGACACTCCAATAAAATGTTCCCCATTAACACATGAACAAAAATAATCACACAATATGTTTGCCTCAAATCTCTATCTGTTCTCTACATATAGTGAGAGTGGACTCCCCCGTTTTGGGCGGGTCTATACTCCACCTCGCCTGGCGGCGGTCCTCACTCGCTGGGAGGGTCTTCCTCCGTCAGGAGCCAGGCTCCCTCAGTCGTCTGTCAGAGCTCAGAGGGGATGGACGTCGCTCCGTGTTCCTCCCTCTCCACTCTCTTATTTCAGGCCTTCTGCCTTATTAAAACATGTCTAACTTATAAATAAACATCGCTACTGTCGCTGGGCACACGACCAACTACAAGCAATCACTATGAACTGGCGTATATCGTGCTTACCACAGATCGTCTGGTCGAGGGCGCTTCTTCCTCTGACGAGGCTTGGTCAGGGTGCTCCACGGCCCACAATAATGCCTCCGGGCGGCGTAATATTCACTAATTATCGCCCACGACTTGAGACCACACGTCCCCAGCTCGATTCCACAGCTGGTACGTCTGCACACTTCTCTTCTCTTCGAGATATATCACTAGGGGTTCCCTTCTGACGGGAGCTCAACGGAGCGCGGTTTTTCCCCTGCGATGTCTGGCAGTCATTTATCTGTTTTCTTCTTCATTGCCCATAATCTCAAATTGTTATACATATCCAAGCAACTATTTTACATGTGCGTTATCACCTAAATATTTGCTAGACCTTCTAATCAGGTCAGGCTTGATGAATAACTCTCAAGGAGGGAGACTCGTTTCTCCTGTAGGCTGAGATCATAACACAGGATCAGTTGATTTATTTATTATTGTTTGGCCTTGTGACATCTTTCATACATTTTAAGTAAAATACAAAACCACCTTTGTGTTTTTATCATCTCCTCCATTGATCTTGTGGCTATATTATACTGGAAAGCATAGAGTGATAACTGTAAGTACCTGCCTGATTCCTGATCTTTTGAGTGTGACCTTGCCAAGGCTACCACTAATTCCACCAGTCCACTGAGGTGTTACTGGCCTCCTAAAACACCCGTTGGCGACCTTGTGGTTTACCGTAGAGCCCGATTGATGGGGAGGGCACATGACAGTCAAGTGAACGAGTCGTGTTCCCACTCTTTCTTAATCAGAGGCCGTTGAGATTGACTGGGAGACTCTCCTGGCGTGCAGTGGCGCCGTGAGGATCGAGTGAAGACCCGCTGGGCTACGGTGAGTGATCTTGAGCATAACTATTGCTCACCCCAGAGTAAGGATAGAGAAGTGAGAACCCCAACATTGGCGACCTTGCCAGGATATCGATCGAAGTAAAGGTTGCAGTGGTGATAATTGGCAGTGGTATTAGATATCAGGTGCAGGATATCGCTCATAGCACAAGATGGAGGATGATAAAGTGACGAGGTTTATTGACTCTAGAGACGAACAGGTGCTGGAAGAGTGCACCAAGGCACAGTTACAGGCAATAGCGGATCATTTCGGAATAAAGCTGAAATCTGCCAGAGTTGGTGAAAGAAGACTAGAGATAATGGCTCAGCTCAGGGCTCGAGACGAAGCTTTGGGGGAGGAACGGCCCCAGACTCCTGCCAGTGTGGGTGATCACCTGAGTATTGGTGGAAGCAGCAGGGGATCCAGCGGCAGCAGGCACAGCGTGAAGCTGGAAATAATGAAGCTGCAGCTAGAAGCGCAGCTGAGGAGAGAAGAAGCACAGCAGCGCAAAGAAGAGCGAGAAGCAGAAGCACAGCAGCGCAGAGAAGAGCGAGAAGCACAGCAGCGCAAAGAAGAGCGAGAAGCAGAAGCACAGATGAAGCGTGAGGAGCGAGACGCACAGATGAAGCGTGATGAACGAGAAGCACAGCTACGCAGGGAAGAACAAGAGCGAGAAGCACAGTTGAAGCGTGAGGAGCGAGAAGCACAGCTACGCAGGGAAGAACAAGAGCGAGAAGCACAGCAGCGCAGCGAGGAGCGAGAAGTTGGGCTGAGACAACTGGAAATAGAAGCCAACAAGGAGGTAGAGCTAAAGCGAGCTGAACTAGGACTAGGTGCACCTGCTCCGCCGCCACAGGAAGACCGACGAGTGAGAGAACGAGACCTGCCGGTCTTTGTGCCTAGTGAAGCCGAAAGTTTCTTCGATCACTTTGAGAGAGTTGCTGCTCTGAAGAGGTGGCCGAGGGCGGAGTGGGCGGAGTTGGTCCAAGGGAGGCTCACAGGTGAAGCTCGCGAAGCCTTCACTATGCTCGACTTCCAAGAATGCACTAACTACGATGCGGTAAAACGAGCTGTGCTCCGTTCCTTCAAGCTCACGCCGGAGTGTTACCGGAAGAGGTTTAGAGAATGTACCCGGTCACCAGGAAAATCGTATGCGGAGACGGCGAGGGACATGGAAAGAAAGTTCCTTAAGTGGCTGGACTCTGAAGAAGCGGGGTCGGCCGAAGAGGTCAAGGAACTAATGGTCATGGAAAAGTTTATGTCCGTGCTCCCTCCTGAGATCAGGATGAGGGTAAAGGAGGCGGACATAAAGGACCTGAGGGCCGCAGCTGACTGAGCCGACATGTTAGAAGAAGCCCTACGCCCACGCCGAGAGGGACAGCACCGACCATCCGTATACGTCGGAAACGATAGGAATCATAGAAGGACGGATGGATGGAGGACAGGAGCGAGTTCTCCCAAATCCCACCTCTCAAGTTGGAACACCCGAGGATCAAAAGGTGCTGTAGAACCGATCAAGAAGAACCAAGCGGAGAGCTCGGGAGCTGTTGCTGCGACCAAGGAGTCAACAAGCGGTGCGGGAAAGACACAGGGTGCGACGGCCTCTGGAGGCAGTGCTAAGGCGAGCGGTGGCGGATGGCCTCCGCCGAGGGTCCGCTGCTACAACTGCGGAAAAATCGGACACGTCGCGCGGGAATGCAGACGCTTTAAGCAGCGGGGAGACGTTGCTTTAGTGATGTTCGAGGACCAGAGGGCCGAGAGAGTGCGGGATGAACCCGTGCTGAGTGGGGAGAAGAAAGTTCACCCATTCGTGTGCCAAGGAACCGTAAGGATGGGGGTCGCAGACCCCATCCCAGTGAAGATGCTAAGAGACACCGGGGCTGACTTTACCCTGGTAAGTGAATCCCTGTTCCCCGAGGGTTACAAGAGTACCAGTGTGGGGGTGGCAAGTGTGACCACTGCGGGAGGCCCAGTGAGGATGCCCCTACACCAGGTAACTTTGGATTCCGATTATGGCTGCCAGACCCTAGTGGTGGGAGTTTGTACATCAATGCCCAAGATGGAGGCACAGGTCATCTTGGGGAATGACGCATGTGGAGGATACGTCCTCCCGCATCTCGTGAAAGGTGAAGAGTGCCTAGAACAATACAAGGAGACAGGCGAAGAGTTGAACGCCTGTGGGGGCGAGAAGGGAATCGCACCGGTGGCGATCCCAGTTTGTACTGTGACACCGAGACAACGCGAAGAACCAGGAGGTTGTGGATCTGATGGGGCTGAGGAGACGACTGACAGCCTGGGAACAGATCACCTCTGCGTAGGACCCGGAGAACGAGCGGAGGGCGAAGGTAGCCCGAACGGTGAGTTGCAAGTGACCCTCACCAGTTCTCCAGGGGTAAACCGCACTCGTCTCGGAGAGGTACAACAGGAGGAGTTCCCCGAATTGGTTAGTGAGGCCGAAGGAGGACGTGTGGGTCCTGAGAAGGCTTACTTTCCATTTATCTATGTTATATGTGCCATGCTATCCATGCTGAGGGAACGATGGACACCAGGAGCAACCGTGGGAACGGTGATTGAATATGTCCAGAAGTTCAGAGAACGTCTCACCCTAACGAAGGAACTGGCTGGGAAACACCTGAAGGAAGCGCAGCGTAAGATGTCGGAGTGGTACGACAGGAGAGCTGCGCAGAGGGATTTCCAGGTCGGATCCCAAGTGATAGTTTTGTTTCCAGGTAAAGGTAAGGTGACCAAGTCGCGGTTCAAGAGACCATACCGAGTGCTGCGACGGTTGGGTCCAGTGTCGTACGAGATTGGGAAGCCGGATGGACCCCGAAAGAAACAGGTGTGTCAGGCAGACCGCCTGAGACCTTTCTTCACTGTGGAAGGAGGAGCCGCCAGGCAGGACGGAACGAATACCCGAGAACCCCAGCGGAAGACGGTTCTGTGTGTACAGGGGGACCGAGAACTCCCGGAGGAGGAAAGAAAGTGGTCCAGGGCGGACGGCACCAGTCTCACCAGCACTGAGAGTCTGACAAGGATGGAAATCAAACACATCAAGGGGAAGGACAACGTAGTAGCAGATGCCCTATCCCGCATACATTAACCAGACATGACTCTTATTTTAAGGGGAGGGGTATGTGACGGTGTTCCCCCCCCTTATATTTCTCCCACGCCTGCAGTAAGAGTCATGTCTACTTTTCCCAAGCGTTCTCTACGTTGCAGGCTACAATTTGATATATGGGAGAGAGTGGAGTGTTCTCGGAGAGCCGAGAAATTTGTGAAATAATAATATTTTGGCCTGTGGTTTAGGCCCTTTAGGGAGCCAAGATGGCGCTTGCCTCCCTGATTTCCCGCCAAAACCAGGTGACGTCAGTGGCACCGGATTGGTCACCGACAGCAATGTGGCACCGGGAGCCAATGAAAACCTCCCGTGGCGAAAGTGACGTCACGAAGGAAGGGGGTCCGGCCAGCGCGCCGAGCTGGCGCCAGCAGTCAGACACGACACGTCAAAGAGGTCGGACGTGCGACGATTGGTCCTGTCAGTTTGACAGTTGTTTCCCGCTCCCGTGGATTTACGCGTCACCTGAAGTCTGCCAGTACTCTGTGAGGTCTTCCCTAGTTCATGTGTTGAACCAGAGAGGGAATCGACGGTTATTTGAGCAACAAGTGCTCCAGTCAGGTACTGTGCATGAAGCAGTGAAGCCGTGTAGTGACGTATGTGATGTCTGTGGCAGTTCACCAGTTCGTGACAGCGTAGTGGCTGACAGAGCCACTGGGTAGCTGAGGAAGGAGAGGACTATTTGGGGAATCCGGACGACTGTAGCTGAGACGTAGGCGGCAGCCGTTGATGGGAGAAGACGACGGCCAGGAGACCGACTCCAACCCTTCAAGAAGTCAAGAAGGAGGACGGACCTGCAGTGAAGAGGGCACGGAGACGACGCGCTAAACGGTGGGACGACGAGAGGCTCTGGTAGGACACGACGACGTGTCGTGTGGGGGCGTTCCCGACACGAGGACCAGGAGCTACATCTCGACTCTCATCGGAGGATAGGTTGAAGTAGGTGTTTCTAGTTTCCCTCCCCATTTCCGCTTAGTTAGCTATATTATTCGGCTATATTATCTAGCCTGAGGATTTTACATGTCGTGAGCAAGTCTCACCCATGTCACAGTGAGGCACCAGTTTGCCATGTAGTACTATCAAGAGTACTTGTAATACTTATGTTGATTATTGGTGTGTACAGGCACCAGGAACAAGTGATAAATTTACTGTGTTGTGTATATCTTTCTAGAGATTTTGATGTGAACATATAGTGATAAATTATATATAATATTATGCCAGTATTTGGAAGTTAGGCTATGTGCCCAGAAACTATTTATTTTACCATTTACTGATGTCTGATCTATATGCATTATTATGTCTGTGTTCGTGCAGTGATTAATCATTTGTGAGTACAGTGAATTATTGCGTTATCGCCCATGAGAGAAAGTACTGAAAACTCCAGTGTTAATATTCCATAATATATTGTTGAATGAAGGGCAGTGAAGGCCATTACAGTGAGTCCTTGTAGCATTGATTGTAGAAAAGACTGTTTGAGCCTGAGTACAGTGTAACTAAGAAATACGTGCTATTTGTGCCAATATCGAGTGTGCGAGTTTCTAGTAATATTGGAGAATTTAAAGAAACAACGCGCGTGAATCTAGAAAACAAGCAATAAGCTTCCGCGTGGAGGGGCCAGGCGATCAGCTGTTCTTGACACTTGATGAGGAGGGGAGGTGTTGCCACTTAGTGAGTGCATACTATTCGTGGGAACTACCGGCCGCTGCCAGGATCAGTTGATTTATTTATTATTGTTTGGCCTTGTGACATCTTTCATACATTTTAAGTAAAATACAAAACCACCTTTGTGTTTTTATTATCTCCTCCATTGATCTTGTGGCTATATTATACTGGAAAGCATAGAGTGATAACTGTAAGTACCTGCCTGATTCCTGATCTTTTGAGTGTGACCTTGCCAAGGCTACCACTAATTCCACCAGTCCACTGAGGTATTACTGGCCACCTAAAACACCAGTTGGCGACCTTGTGGTTTACCGTAGAGCCCGATTGTTGGGGAGGGCACATGACAGTCAAGTGAACGAGTCGTGTTCCCACTCTTTCTTAATCAGAGGCCGTTGAGATTGACTGGGAGACTCTCCTGGCGTGCAGTGGCGCCGTGAGGATCGAGTGAAGACCCGCTGGGCTACGGTGAGTGATCTTGAGCATAACTATTGCTCACCCCAGAGTAAGGATAGAGAAGTGAGAACCCCAACAATGCTTACCAGCAGATCCCAGAGGCACATAGAATAAAATTCAGAAGTTTAAAAAGAGCACATGACCAGACTATTTCTGACTTTGTAAGAGTAAAATTAAATCACTTTGACAGATGGATTAAAGCACTTAATATTACAGAGTTTGAGACTTTAAGAAACCTCATTGTAACTGAGGAAGTAGTGGGATGTCTACCAGAGAAATTAGCTTTATTTATGGCTGAAAATAAACAAACCACTGATCTTATCAAATTAGCCAAGCTAGCTGATGAGCATGAACTACTTACTAAAGTACCTTTCAGAACACCAATTAACCATTTTAATGCTAAAACTAATCATTATGCTCATAAAAATCATGTTTTCCAGACTCGACCAGCTACTTCACCTTCTCCCCTTAACCCTTCTCCTGTAAAGCCTAAATCTGAGGAACAGACAGGGTTGTTAACCTCAAGTAATGTAGTGATTAAGCCTGCAGTGGGTTCGGCTGTTCCGACCACTAGCAGGTATTGCAAGCATTGCAGGAGAAGAGGTCATGTGGTAAATTCATGTTATGCTTTGCACCCAGAGTTAAGACCAACTGGTCTCATTTATTATAGAGGTGTGCAAAATAAATTAACTAAGGAACATGTAACTGTAAACCCCAATTGGGAGAAACAGTATTCTCCATATATGTCTTCAGGTGAAGTTTTGTGTGTTAATGGGAAATGGAAGCCAGTGGTTCTTCTTCGTGATACTGGTGCTTCCCAAACCTTAATTTCTGCCAGTATACTCTCTAATGTTGAAAAGAGAGATACTAGGAAGTCTGTAGTTCTTCAGAGTGTTGCAGGATGTAAAACTGTACCTCTGATAGATGTTACTTTAAGATCCACCATTACTCCAAGTGTATGCACTGTGGGTGTTAGTACACAGTTGCCCATCCCAGGTGTGGATGTTATATTGGGTAATGATGTGGCCATAAATCATGTTGTGGGTGAGATTGATCCCAGTTTGTTTAACCAGCCAGTTGCAGACCATGTTGTTTATTCTGCCTGTGCTGAAGTTAGTTCTAGGAATGAACAACCGGTTGTTATAGATGGTTTTGTCCATTCTACCTGTGCTGATGTCAGTACTATTATTAATCCAGTTGTCAGTTCTGTTGTTGTTACTCAAGCATTTGTTCCAGTAACCAGTACCCCTTCAGTGGAGAAGTGGGATGTGGTTGTTCCAGATTCCTGTGTGGCCGATTTAGTTGTTGAGAGTAAGCCTGATACTATGACTCTGCTTTATTCCAATAAATTGGGAAAGGATGTCCATGTACCATTGTCTTGCCCGCTCACTACGAACGTTGTGCCAGGAGTTGAGAGAAACTTAAAAGCCACGACTCTGTATTCCAGCCAAGTGAATGGTTTAGGACAAGATGTCGGGTTGGCAGAAGTATTCCCGCTCACTCCAAGTTTAGAATCAGTTGTCGAGAGTAAGTCTGTTGTAGAGGCCCCGCCTCACCCTAGTCAAGGTGATAGTATAGGGGAGGAGGTCAAACTACCTGTTACTTGCCCGCTCGCTTCAGATTCCCTTAATTTATGTGCATTGAGTAGAACTGACCCTAAGATTTCAGAGAGAAGCAAGGAGACAGTCTGTACTGTAGATCCAGTTCTGGAGAGTGTGGGAGAGCAGCCAGAGGATCAGCTTCTGTTGAGTAGATGGAGACCCATTGAGCCTCCCTCTTCAGTTGTCTGTGAGGATGTGACCCAGCTTGGTAGTGATATTATTGATTGTGAGCAGACAGTACTCCAAGCAGCTCCAGAAGTCATGGGAGGAAATTTTGGTAAAACAATTAAGAGTGGTAAAGTAGCATTTGGATCTAAGTTGCGGAGATTTGTTGGTTGTGATTCTTATTCCATGTGGAGTAAGTATTTCTCATTGTGTACATTGAGTCAGAGTGTGTGTAGGATGTTGAAATCTACTTTTATTCTGCAGGAACCATTTTCTTGTGAAGTAATGGACTGTGGGACATCTTTGTCCAGCCTTGTGGTTGAGCAGAGAGAGTTTACTCAAGTAGGTTGTGCAACCAGTAGTTCTGAGGAAGTGGTGAGTTATACTACAGCAGTATCTCTATATTCAGATCCAGTTAATTTTGATGCACGAGTGATAAAAGTGTATGTTCCACTCAAGTGTGGTGTTGACTTTCAGAGTCATATTGTGGGTGAAGGATTAAATCATACTGGGGAGCAGATGTTTGAGGCAACAGGTGTGTATTTCAAGTTGGGGGATAAGGTTATCCTACCTAGTGATAATCATTGTGAAGGGTTTCAGATTGTCCTTGGGCGTTTCTCAGGTAATCTGCTGTGCATCTTCAAGATGTTAAGACCCTTAAACCTTTTGGTTGATTGTTTGTCATCAGACGTAAATCTCTTGGGAAGTGATGGTGAGGGTTGTCAAGTTTTCGGCATGTTTTACTTAGTCTTTTGGAAGACTAGAAGGTTGATGATAGTGTGTGTTGTGTTCAAGTTCACCATCAGGAGGTGTGAACTTGTCTTGAGAGTTATGATTGAGATATGGTGCTTAGGCATATGCCTGTTTTCTTTCACTGATCGTTATGACAGAGTTATGAGGCAATTGATTTCTGTGTTCCTTATGGATCATCTGAGTCAGTTCGATCAGGTAGTCTTTGCACTTATCTTGGGTTGTATTACTTGGTTTGCTAGGTCGGTGTCTTGTGTTTCGGAAGGTTCTATGAATGGGAAAGTTTTATACATAATTGTGAGGTTTAATGCTAATTTCTCTAATTTTAGTATCCATTGGGCGAGAGTATGTGTTCCACAGAGGATCAAGAGTGATGAAGAGCAGATGTTTGTGTCAGGGCATACCCAGGAGAAGTCCCAAATCTACTCAACATCCAGTCAGCTTCAATTAAGCAGTTCAGCTCCAGAAAAAGGGAGAAATGGAAAATGGACCCTGTCTTGGAAAAATTCACCATGTGGAAAAGGAATCACATGGAAATACGGGACTGATCTAAGAGAAATAGTAGCAACAGATAGAAAGATAAATTGCCGTGATAACTGTGTGAAAGCAGCTACCTTTCCTTACAATTCTAATAATGATAATGTTGTTGATAAGAGTGTGAAATATGATCTGAAACTAAGTGATATAAATGAGATAGTACCCTGGAGAGATAAATTTGCATATTCCAGTGAAACCTATGTAGTGTTTTTATTTATAAGATTTAAGAAATTTTTGAAAAAATGAAATCAACCTTCAGTTAATTTCATTTTTTTTCTTAGGGGACAGGAGGGATGTTACGAATCTCACTAGGATTCTGCCATTACTCTTGATTCTCATATTACTTTATTGTCTTGTTCTTTAATATAGCATCCAGTTGTATGATATAAGATTTTGTATGTTATATATATATATTATAGCATGCTGTAGTGTGCCTGAGTTACATTATATTGTGTGAGGCTTTTTGGTGTTAATTTCTCATGTAGTTTCTCCGTGTGGGCGGTTGACCATATTTGAATATGGCCAGTGTGGGAACATTGTTGTCAATGGAGTGTTTATAGTTTTACCTTGATTTATTCCCATATTTGGTTTTCGTATTATTGTATGGAATGTTGTACCAGTGTTTACTACTCTTTAGTTTAACAATGTTTTGAATATTAGTGCTGCGTTTTATTATTAGAATTTCCACAATGTTTGTGTGGACGGTTAGTTGATTTTTTGGTAGACGCTTGGCCTGCGGACCAAGGCGTGGGCAGAAGCGTGGCAGCTGTATTCGCGAGGAGTCATGTTTTAAGTTAAGTCATTGGTCACTGTTATTTTAGCCCATATAAATGTTAATTATCTGGTTAGATGATATGAGTGTTACTATTGATTAATCCATGTTCTGGTGATATTGCTCATATCTCAATAATTAATTTCATTCTATGATATTGCATGCTGACGAATATTTCTGGCTATTATACATTTAAATATTGTTATGATTGTCCCCCTTAGCATAAATATATTGTTCTCCATTTTATGCAGTGATGTATCTTTACCCCTAGACAATTATTGGCAAGGCCGATTTATAATCTTTTTTATTGCACTGCGGGGAGAAGAACCTTATTTAGTCTTAAGGGTGGTAACACACCACAACAACGAACATCTCAACAACGAACACTAGAACAACGAACACCACAAGAACGAACATCACAACAACGAACATCACAACAACGAACATCTCAACAACGAACACCACAATAATGAGCACTACAACAACGAAAATCAGAACAACGAACACTACAACAACGAACACTACAACTACGAAAACCTTAACAACAAACACCACAACAACGAACTGTACAACAACGAACACCACAACAACGAACAATACAACAACGAACACCACAACAACGAATTCCACAACAACGAACTTTACAGCAACGAACACCTCAACAACGAACATTACAACAACGAAAATCACAAAAACGACCATTACAACAACGAACACCACTACAACGAACACCACTACAACGAACACTACAATAATTAACACTACTACAACGAACAATACAACATTGAACACTGCAACAACGAACAAAACAACAACGAACACTTCAACAACGAACACTACAACAACGAACACCACAACAACGAACACCACAACAACAAACACTACAACAACGAACACCACAACAACGAAAATTACAACAATGAACACTACAACAACAAACATTACAACAACGAACACTGCAACAACAAACACTACAACAACGAACGCTACAACAACGAACACCACAACAACGAACATTAGAACAACGAACACTACAACAACGAACGTTATAAGAACGAACTCCACAACCAGGAACATTACAACAACGAACACTACAACAACGAACACTAACACAACGAACACCACATCAACGAACACCACAACAACGAACATCTCAACAACGAACATCTCAACAACGAATATGTCAACAACGAACAATACAACAACGAACATCACAACAACGAACATTACAACAACGACCACCACAACAACGAACATCTCAACAACGAACCTCTCAACAACGACCATCTCAGCAACGAACACTACAACGACGAACATCTCAACAACGAACACTACAACAACGAACACTACAACAACGAACACTACAACAACAAACACCAAAACAACGAACACTACAACAACGAACACTACAACAACGAACAATACCACAACAAACACCACAACAACGAACACTACAACAACGAACACTACAAGAACGAACATCTCAACAACGAACATCTCAACAACGAACACTACAACAACGAACACTAGAACAACGAACACCACAACAACGAACACCAAAATAATGAATACTACAACAACGAACATTAGAACAACGAACACCACAACAACGAACACCACAATAATGAACACTACAACAACGAAAATCAGAACAACGAACACTTCAACAACGAACACTACAACAACGAACACTACAACTACGAACGTCTTAACAACAAACACCACAACAACGAACTTTACAACAACGAACATCTCAACAACGAACATCTCAACAACGAACCTCTCAACAACGAACACTATAAACAACGAACACCACAACAACGAACATCACAACAACGAACACCACAACAACGAACATCTCAACAACGAACTCTACAACTATGAACATCTCAACAACAAACACCACAACAACGAACTTTACAACAACGAACATTTCAACATCGAACGTCTCAACAACGAACATCTCAACTACGCACACTACAACAATGAACACTACCACAACGAGCACCACAAGAACGAACATCTCAACAACGAACACTACAACAACAAACACCACAAGAACGAACATCACAACAACGAACATCACAACAACGAACATCTCAACAACCAATATCTCAACATCGAACGTTTCAACAATGAACATCTCAACTACGAACACTACAACAACGAACACTACAACAATGAACACCAAAACAACGAACACTACAACAACGAACACTACAACAACGAACACTACCACAACGAACACCACAACAACGAACACTACAACAACAAACACTAAAACAACGAACACTACAACAACGAACATCTCAACAATGAACACTACAACAATGAACACTACAACAACGAACACCACAACAACAAACATCTCAACAACGAACACTAGAACAACGAAACCACAAGAACGAACATCACAACAACGAACATCACAACAACGAACATCTCAACAACGAACACCACAATAATGAGCACTACAACAACGAAAATCAGAACAACGAACACTACAACAACGAACACTACAACTACGAAAACCTTAACAACAAACACCACAGCAACGAACTGTACAACAACGAACACCACAACAACGAACAATACAACAACGAACACCACAACAACGAATTCCACAACAACGAACTTTACAGCAACGAACACCTCAACAACGAACATTACAACAACGAAAATCACAAAAACGACCATTACAACAACGAACACCACTACAACGAACACCACTACAACGAACACTACAATAATTAACACTACTACAACGAACAATACAACATTGAACACTGCAACAACGAACAAAACAACAACGAACACTTCAACAACGAACACTACAACAACGAACACCACAACAACGAACACCACAACAACAAACACTACAACAACGAACACCACAACAACGAAAACTACAACAATGAACACTACAACAACAAACATTACAACAACGAACACTGCAACAACAAACACTACAACAACGAACGCTACAACAACGAACACCACAACAACGAACATTAGAACAACGAACACTACAACAACGAACGTTATAAGAACGAACTCCACAACCAGGAACATTACAACAACGAACACTACAACAACGAACACTACAACAACGAACACCACATCAACGAACACCACAACAACGAACATCTCAACAACGAACATCTCAACAACGAATATGTCAACAACGAACAATACAACAACGAACATCACAACAACGAACATTACAACAACGACCACCACAACAACGACCACCACAACAACGAACATCTCAACAACGAACCTCTCAACAACGACCATCTCAGCAACGAACACTACAACGAACACTACAACAACGAACACTACAACAACGAACACTACAACAACAAACACCAAAACAACGAACACTACAACAACGAACACTACAACAACGAACAATACCACAACAAACACCACAACAACGAACACTACAACAACGAACACTACAAGAACGAACATCTCAACAACGAACATCTCAACAACGAACTTTACAACAACGAACATTTCAACATCGAACGTCTCAACAACGAACATCTCAACTACGCACACTACAACAATGAACACTACCACAACGAGCACCACAAGAACGAACATCTCAACAACGAACACTACAACAACAAACACCACAAGAACGAACATCACAACAACGAACATCACAACAACGAACATCTCAACATCGAACGTTTCAACAATGAACATCTCAACTACGAACACTACAACAATGAACATTACAACAACGAACACTACAACAACGAACACCACATCAACGAACACCACAACAACGAACATCTCAACAACGAACATCTCAACAACGAATATGTCAACAACGAACAATACAACAACGAACATCACAACAACGAACATTACAACAACGACCACCACAACAACGAACATCTCAACAACGAACCTCTCAACAACGACCATCTCAGCAACGAACACTACAACGACGAACATCTCAACAACGAACACTACAACAACGAACACTACAACAACGAACACTACAACAACAAACACCAAAACAACGAACACTACAACAACGAACACTACAACAACGAACAATACCACAACAAACACCACAACAACGAACACTACAACAACGAACACTACAAGAACGAACATCTCAACAACGAACATCTCAACAACGAACACTACAACAACGAACACTAGAACAACGAACACCACAACAACGAACACCAAAATAATGAATACTACAACAACGAACATTAGAACAACGAACACCACAACAACGAACACCACAATAATGAACACTACAACAACGAAAATCAGAACAACGAACACTTCAACAACGAACACTACAACAACGAACACTACAACTACGAACGTCTTAACAACAAACACCACAACAACGAACTTTACAACAACGAACATCTCAACAACGAACATCTCAACAACGAACCTCTCAACAACGAACACTATAAACAACGAACACCACAACAACGAACATCACAACAACGAACACCACAACAACGAACATCTCAACAACGAACTCTACAACTATGAACATCTCAACAACAAACACCACAACAACGAACTTTACAACAACGAACATTTCAACATCGAACGTCTCAACAACGAACATCTCAACTACGCACACTACAACAATGAACACTACCACAACGAGCACCACAAGAACGAACATCTCAACAACGAACACTACAACAACAAACACCACAAGAACGAACATCACAACAACGAACATCACAACAACGAACATCTCAACAACCAATATCTCAACATCGAACGTTTCAACAATGAACATCTCAACTACGAACACTACAACAATGAACACTACAACAACGAACACTACAACAACGAACACTACAACAACGAACACTACAACAATGAACACCAAAACAACGAACACTACAACAACGAACACTACAACAACGAACACACAACGAACACCACAACAACGAACACTACAACAACGAACACTAAAACAACGAACACTACAACAACGAACATCTCAACAATGAACACTACAACAATGAACACTACAACAACGAACACCACAACAACAAACATCTCAACAACGAACACTAGAACAACGAACACCACAAGAACGAACATCACAACAACGAACATCACAACAACGAACATCTCAACAACGAACACCACAATAATGAGCACTACAACAACGAAAATCAGAACAACGAACACTACAACAACGAACACTACAACTACGAAAACCTTAACAACAAACACCACAACAACGAACTGTACAACAACGAACACCACAACAACGAACAATACAACAACGAACACCACAACAACGAATTCCACAACAACGAACTTTACAGCAACGAACACCTCAACAACGAACATTACAACAACGAAAATCACAAAAACGACCATTACAACAACGAACACCACTACAACGAACACCACTACAACGAACACTACAATAATTAACACTACTACAACGAACAATACAACATTGAACACTGCAACAACGAACAAAACAACAACGAACACTTCAACAACGAACACTACAACAACGAACACCACAACAACGAACACCACAACAACAAACACTACAACAACGAACACCACAACAACGAAAATTACAACAATGAACACTACAACAACAAACATTACAACAACGAACACTGCAACAACAAACACTACAACAACGAACGCTACAACAACGAACACCACAACAACGAACATTAGAACAAGGAACACTACAACAACGAACGTTATAAGAACGAACTCCACAACCAGGAACATTACAACAACGAACACTACAACAACGAACACTACAACAACGAACACCACATCAACGAACACCACAACAACGAACATCTCAACAACGAACATCTCAACAACGAATATGTCAACAACGAACAATACAACAACGAACATCACAACAACGAACATTACAACAACGACCACCACAACAACGAACATCTCAACAACGAACCTCTCAACAACGACCATCTCAGCAACGAACACTACAACGACGAACATCTCAACAACGAACACTACAACAACGAACACTACAACAACGAACACTACAACAACAAACACCAAAACAACGAACACTACAACAACGAACACTACAACAACGAACAATACCACAACAAACACCACAACAACGAACACTACAACAACGAACACTACAAGAACGAACATCTCAACAACGAACATCTCAACAACGAACACTACAACAACGAACACTAGAACAACGAACACCACAACAACGAACACCAAAATAATGAATACTACAACAACGAACATTAGAACAACGAACACCACAACAACGAACACACAATAATGAACACTACAACAACGAAAATCAGAACAACGAACACTTCAACAACGAACACTACAACAACGAACACTACAACTACGAACGTCTTAACAACAAACACCACAACAACGAACTTTACAACAACGAACATCTCAACAACGAACATCTCAACAACGAACCTCTCAACAACGAACACTATAAACAACGAACATCTCAACAACGAACTCTACAACTATGAACATCTCAACAACAAACACCACAACAACGAACTTTACAACAACGAACATTTCAACATCGAACGTCTCAACAACGAACATCTCAACTACGCACACTACAACAATGAACACTACCACAACGAGCACCACAAGAACGAACATCTCAACAACGAACACTACAACAACAAACACCACAAGAACGAACATCACAACAACGAACATCACAACAACGAACATCTCAACAACCAATATCTCAACATCGAACGTTTCAACAATGAACATCTCAACTACGAACACTACAACAATGAACACTACAACAACGAACAACACTACAACAACGAACACTACAACAACGAACACTACAACAATGAACACCAAAACAACGAACACTACAACAACGAACACTACAACAACGAACACTACCACAACGAACCACAACAACGAACACTACAAGAACGAACATCTCAACAACAACACTACAACAACGAACACTACACAACGAACACTAGAACAACGAACACCACAACAACGAACACCAAAATAATGAATACTACAACAACGAACATTAGAACAACGAACACCACAACAACGAACACCACAATAATGAACACTACAACAACGAAAATCAGAACAACGAACACTTCAACAACGACACTACAACAACGAACATCACAACAACGACCATCACAAAAACGAAGATCTCAACAACGAACATCTCAACAACGAACATTACAACAACGAACACTAGAACAACGAACCCACAACACGAACAACCCAATAATGAACACTACAACAACGAACACTAGAACAACGAACACCACAGCAACGAACACCACAATAATGAACACTACAACAACGAAAATCAGAACAACGAACTCTTCAACAACGAACACTACAACAACGAACACTACAACTACAACATTTCAACATCGAACGTCTCAACAACGAACATCTGAACTACGCACACTACAACAATGAACACTACCACAACGAGCACCACAAGAACGAACATCTCAACAACGAACACTACAACAACAAACACCACAAGAACGAACATCACAACAACGAACATGACAACAACGAACATCTCAACAACGAACATCTCAACATCGAACGTTTCAACAACGAACATCTCAACTACGAACACTACAACAATGAACACTACAACAACGAGCACCACAACAACGAACATCTCAACAACGAACACTACAACAATGAATACCACAAGAACGAACATCACAACAACGAACATCACAACAACGAACATCTCAAAAACGAACACCACAATAATGAACACTACAACAACGAAAATCAGAACAACGAACACTACAACAACGAAAACTACAACTACGAAAACCTTAACAACAAACACCACAACAACGAACTTTACAACAACGAACATTACAACAATGAACACTACAACAACGAACACTACAACAACGAACACTACAACAACGAACACTACAACAACGAACACCACATCAACGAACACACACAACAAACATCTCAACAACGAACATCTCAACAACGAATATCTCAACAACGAACACTACAACAACGAACATCACAACAACGAACATTACAACAACGACCACCACAACAACGAACATCTCAGCAACGAACCTCTCAACAACGAACATCTCAACAACGAACACTACAACAACGAACATCTCAATAATGAACATCTCAACAACGAACACTACAACAACGAACACTACAACAACGAACACTACAACAACGAACACTACCACAACGAACACCACAACAACGAACACTACAACAACGAACACTAAAACAACGAACACTACAACAACGAACATCTCAACAATGAACACTACAACAATGAACACTACAACAACGAACACCACAACAACGGACATCTCAACAACGAACACTACAACAACGAACATCACAACAACGACCATCACAATAACGAAGATCTCAACAACGAACATCTCAACAACGAACATTACAACAACGAACACTAGAACAACGAACACCACAACAACGAACACCACAATAATGAACACTACAACAACGAACACTAGAACAACGAACACCACAGCAACGAACACCACAATAATGAACACTACAACAACGAAAATCAGAACAACGAACTCTTCAACAACGAACACTACAACAACGAACACTACAACTACGAACATTTCAACATCGAACGTCTCAACAACGAACATCTGAACTACGCACACTACAACAATGAACACTACCACAACGAGCACCACAAGAACGAACATCTCAACAACGAACACTACAACAACAAACACCACAAGAACGAACATCACAACAACGAACATGACAACAACGAACATCTCAACAACGAACATCTCAACATCGAACGTTTCAACAACGAACATCTCAACTACGAACACTACAACAATGAACACTACAACAACGAGCACCACAACAACGAACATCTCAACAACGAACACTACAACAATGAATACCACAAGAACGAACATCACAACAACGAACATCACAACAACGAACATCTCAAAAACGAACACCACAATAATGAACACTACAACAACGAAAATCAGAACAACGAACACTACAACAACGAACACTACAACTACGAAAACCTTAACAACAAACACCACAACAACGAACTTTACAACAACGAACATTACAACAATGAACACTACAACAACGAACACTACAACAACGAACAGTACAACAACGAACATTACAACAACGAACACTACAACAACGAACACTACTACAACGAACACTACAACAACAAACTTTACAACAATGAACACTACAACAACGAACACTACAACAACGAACACTACAACAACGAACACTACAACAACGAACACCACATCAACGAACACCACAACAACAAACATCTCAACAACGAACATCTCAACAACGAATATCTCAACAACGAACACTACAACAACGAACATCACAACAACGAACATTACAACAACGACCACCACAACAACGAACATCTCAGCAACGAACCTCTCAACAACGAACATCTCAACAACGAACACTACAACAACGAACATCTTAATAATGAACATCTCAACAACGAACACTATAACAACGAACACTACAACAACGAACACTACAACAACGAACACTACAACAACGAACACCAAAACAACAAACACTACAAACACGAACACTACAACAACGAACACTACCACAACAAACACCACAACAACGAACACCACAACAACGAACACTAAAACAACGAACACTACAACAACGAACATCTCAACAATGAACACTACAACAACGAACATCACAACAACGACCATCACAAAAACGAACATCTCAACAACGAACATCTCAACAACGAACATTACAACAACGAACACTAGAACAACGAACACCACAACAACGAACACCACAGTAATGAACACTACAACAACGAACACTAGAACAACGAACACCACAGCAACGAACACCACAATAATGAACACTACAACAACGAAAATCAGAACAACGAACACTTCAACAACGAACACTACAACAACGAACACTACAACTACGAACATCTTAACAACAAACACCACAACAACTAACTTTACAACAACGAACATCTCAACAACGAACATCTCAACAACGAACCTCTCAACAACGAACACTATAAACAACGAACACCACAACAACGAACATCACAACAACGAACACCACAACAACGAACATCTCAACAACGAACTCTACAACTACGACCATCTCAACAACAAACACCACAACAACGAACTTTACAACAACGAACATCTCAACAACGAACCTCTCAACAACGAACACTACACCAACGAACACCACAACAACGAACACCCCAACAACGAAGACCACAACAACGAACATCTCAACAACGAACATCTCAACATCGAACGTGTCAACAACGAACATCTCAACTACGAACACTAAAACAATGAACACTACAACAACGAACACCACAACAACGAACATCTCAACAACGAACACTACAACAACGAACATCACAACAACGACCATCACAAAAACGAACATCTCAACAACGAACATCTCAACAACGAACATTACAACAACGAACACTAGAACAACGAACACCACAACAACGAACACCACAATAATGAACACTACAACAACGAACACTAGAACAACGAACACCACAGCAACGAACACCACAATAATGAACACTACAACAACGAAAATCAGAACAACGAACACTTCAACAACGAACACTACAACAACGAACACTACAACTACGAACATTTCAACATCGAACGTCTCAACAACGAACATCTCAACTACGCACACTACAACAATGAACACTACCACAACGAGCACCACAAGAACGAACATCTCAACAACGAACACTACAACAACAAACACCACAAGAACGAACATCACAACAACGAACATCACAACAACGAACATCTCAACAACGAACATCTCAACATCGAACGTTTCAACAACGAACATCTCAACTACGAACACTACAACAATGAACACTACAACAACGAGCACCACAACAACGAACATCTCAACAACGAACACTACAACAATGAATACCACAAGAACGAACATCACAACAAAGAACATCACAACAACGAACATCTCAAAAACGAACACCACAATAATGAACACTACAACAACGAAAATCAGAACAACGAACACTACAACTACGAAAACCTTAACAACAAACACCACAACAACGAACTTTACAATAACGAACATTACAACAATGAACACTACAACAACGAACACTACAACAACGAACAGTACAACAACGAACATTACAACAACGAACACTACAACAACGAACACTACTACAACGAACACTACAACAACAAACTTTACAACAATGAACACTACAACAACGAACACTACAACAACGAACACTACAACAACGAACACTACAACAACGAACACCACATCAACGAACACCACAACAACAAACATCTCAACAACGAACATCTCAACAACGAATATCTCAACAACGAACACTACAACAACGAACATCACAACAACGAACATTACAACAACGACCACCACAACAACGAACATCTCAGCAACGAACCTCTCAACAACGAACATCTCAACAACGAACACTACAACATCGAACATCTCAATAATGAACATCTCAACAACGAACACTACAACAACGAACACTACAACAACGAACACTACAACAACGAACACCAAAACAACGAACACTACAACAACGAACACTACAACAACGAACACTACCACAACGAACACTACCACAACGAACACCACAACAACGAACACCACAACAACGAACACTAAAACAACGAACACTACAACAACGAACATCTCAACAATGAACACTACAACAATGAACACTATAACAACGAACACCACAACAACGAACATCTCAACAACGAACACTACAACAACGAACGTCACAACAACGACCATCACAAAACGAACATCTCAACAACGAACATTACAACAACGAACACTAGAACAACGAACACCACAACAACGAACACCACAATAATGAACACTACAACAACGAACACTAGAACAACGAACACCACAGCAACGAACACCACAATAATGAACACTACAACAACGAAAATCAGAACAACGAACACTTCAACAACGAACACTAGAACAACGAACACTACAACTAAGAACATCTTAACAACAAACACCACAACAACGAACTTTACAACAACGAACATCTCAACAACGAACATCTCAACAACGAACCTCTCAACAACGAACACTATAAACAACGAATACCACAACAACGAACATCACAACAACGAACACCACAACAACGAACATCTCAACAACGAACTCTACAACTACGAACATCTCAACAACAAACACCACAACAACGAACTTTACAACAACGAACATCTCAACAACGAACATCTCAACAACGAGCCTCTCAACAACGAACTCTACACCAACGAACACCACAACAACGAAGACCACAACAACGAAGACCACAACAACGAACATCTCAACAACGAACATCTCAACATCGAACGTGTCAACAACGAACATCTCAACTACGAACACTAAAACAATGAACACTACAACAACGAGCACCACAACAACGAACATCTCAACAACGAACACCACAATAATGAGCACTACAACAAAGAAAATCAGAACAACGAACACTACAACAACGAACACTACAACTACGAAAACCTTAACAACAAACACCACAACAACGAACTTTACAACAACGAACACCACAACAACGAATAAAACAACAACGAACACCACAACAACGAATTCCACAACAACGAACTTTACAGCAACGAACACCTCAACAACGAACATTACAACAACGAAAATCACAAAAACGACCATTACAACAACAAACACCACTACAACGAACACCACTACAACGAACACTACAATAATTAACACTACTACAAAGAACAATACAACATTGAACACTACAACAACGAACAAAACAACAACGAACACTTCAACAACGAACACTACAACAACGAACACCACAACAACGAACACCACAACAACGAACACTACAACAACGAACACCACAACAACGAACACCACAACAACAAACACTACAACAACGAACACCACAACAACAAAAATTACAACAATGAACACTACAAAACTAACATTACAACAACGAACACTACAACAACAAACACTACAACAACGAACGCTACAACAACGAACACCACAACAACGAACATTAGAACAACGAACACTACAACAACGAACGTTATAAGAACGAACTCCACAACAAGGAACACTACAACAACGAACACTACAACAACGAACACTACATCAATGAACACCACATCAACGAACACCACAACAACGAACATCTCAACAACGAACATCTCAACAACGAATATCTCAACAACGAACATACAACAACGAACATCAACAAAACGAACATTACGACAACGACCACCACAAACAACGAACCTATCAACAACGACCATCTCAGCAACGTACACTACAACAACGAACACTCTACAACAACGAACACTACAACAACGAACACTACAACAAACGAACACTACAAAACAACGTACACTACAACAACGAACACTACAACAACAAACACCAAAACAACGAACACTACAACAACGAACACTACAACAACGAAACTACCACAACGAACACCACAACAACGAACACTACAACAACGAACACTAAAACAACGAACACTACAAGAACGAACATCACAACAACGAACATACAACAACGAACATCTCAAAAACGAACACCACAATAATGAACACTACAACAACGAAAATCAGAACAACGAACACTACAACAACGAACACTACAACTACGAAAACCTTAACAACAAACACCACAACAACGAA
>NW_027189134.1:1826385-1896345 GCF_040958095.1 Procambarus clarkii
ATATACCATTAAAACCCAAAAAACACCGGTACAATACCCACAACAACAACATCAACAGGAGCAACAACAACAACATCAACAGGAGCAACAACAACAACATCAACAACAACAACATCAACACCCAAGTCAACAACATCAACACCCAAGTCAACAACAGCAACAACATCAACACCCAAGTCAACAACATCAACATCCAAGTCAACAACAACATCAACACCCAAGTCAACAACAACAACAACAACAAGGACAAACAAAGGCTAAAACCAAACGATTAGGTCGTGGATAACCTGCCCCAGAAAGTTTTAGGGTGCAATTATTGGCCTTAAAGGAAAAAGAATATAAGAGCTTGAGGTCAAATTCAACGTATTTATCTCGCTCAATTGGTGTGAAGGGAGAGCAGAGATCTATGGGTATGATGCGGCAAACATCGAGAGGTGCGAAGACGCCCTCCTCCAGATAATGAAGAACGGCGCAAAATGAGACTAGGCCTACCTCGGACAAAGGGAGTGGTAGTCCCGTTGTTGACAGCGGGAGTGGTAGTCCCGTTGTTGACAGCGGGAGTGGTAGCGACGCTACGTGTCCTGTTGTTGGCAACAGGAGTGGTGTGTGTGTGTGTGTGTATGTGTACACCTTGTTGTACTTGTGGGGGTTGAACTCTGGCACTTTGGTCCCGACTCTTAACTGTCAATCAACTGGTGTACAGATTCCTAAGCCTACTGGGCTCTATCATATCTACATTTGAAACTTGTATAGAGTCAGCCTCCACCACATCACTGTCTAATGCATTCCACCTGTTAACTACTCTGACACTGAAATAGTTCTTTCTAACGTCCCTGTGGCTCATTTGGGTACTCGATCTCCACCTGTGTCCCCTTGTTCGCGTACCACCCGTTTTAAACTTTTTATCCTTAACTACCCTGCCAATTCCTCACAGAATTTTGTAGGTAGTGATCATGTCTTCCCATACTCTTCTGTCTTCCAGTGTCGTGAGGTGCATTTTACGCAGCCTTTCCTCGTAACTAATGCCTCTTAGTTTTGGGACTAGTCTAGTGGCATACCACTTAACTTTTTCAAGCTTCGTCTTGTGCTTGACAAGGCTCTATGCTGGGGCCGTATACTCCAGTCTTACATATGCCGTATACAAGATTCTGAATGATTCCTTACACAGGTTCCTGAAGGTTCTTCTGATGTTAGCCAGCCACGCATCTGCCGCAGATGTAATTCTTTTTATGTGGGCTTCAGGAGACAGTTTTGGTGTGATATTTTTTTTTTTTTTTTTTTTTTTTGAGATATATACAAGAGTTGTTACATTCATGTACAGCCACTAGTACGCGAAGCGTTTCGGGCAGGTCCCTGGAATACGATCCCCTGCCGCGAAGAATCGTTTTTTCATCCAAGTACACATTTTACTGTTGCGTTAAACAGAGGCTACAGTTAAGGAATTGCGCCCAGTAAATCCTCCCCGGCCAGGATACGAACCCATGACATAGCGCTCGCGGAACGCCAGGCGAGTGTCTTACCACTACACCACGGAGACTGTAAGGTATATATATTACTGTATATATATTAACTATATCTTTCTCTCAGTGCGTTTCAGGAAGTACTTCATCTCATATTCTGTATCTGGTGTCTGGCCTCCTCTTTCCACCGCCTTGTTTATGAACTTATCTATTTGTACTCACGTATTTGTGCCTGCAGGATCGGGCATTGACTCTTGAATCCCGCCTTTCGAGCCCGTTTCCTACAGCAATGACTACGGTCCTATTTCCCTGTCATATCTAGTTTTAAAATTATGAATAGAATTTGCTTCCACAAAATGCTCCTTAAGATCATTCCATTTTTCCACTACTCTCACACTAAAAGAAAACTTCCTAACATCTCTGTGACTTATCTGAGTTTCCAGCTTCCACCCATGTCCCCCCTCGTTCTATTACTATTTTCTGTGGACATTTCGTCTATTTCTACTCTGTCAATTCCCTTCAGAATTTTATTTATTAATATCATATCCCGCTTCCTTCTTTTTTCTAGTGTCGTAAGGCTCAGTTCCTTCAGGCGCTCTTCATACCCCATCCCTCGTAATGCAGGAATGAGTCTCGTTGCAAACTTCTGAACCTTTTCCCGTTTCCTTATGTGTTTCTTCTGGTTGGTACTCCATGATGGCGACATACTCTAAGACTGACTTCACGTCGGCAGTGTAAAGCGCCCTAAATGCCTCCTTAATTAGGTTTCTGAATGATGTTCTTTCTTTTGCCAGAGTAGAGTACACTGCTGTCGATATCCTATTTATATGTACCTCAGGAGTTAGATTAGGTGTTACGTCCACACCCTGGTCTCTTTCTCGAGTTGTCACAGGTAGGCAGTTCTCCTTCAATGTATACTGTCCCTTTTGGTGTCCTATCACCTTATCCCATTTTCATAACTTTACATTTGCTCGTATTGAACTCCAATTGCCATTTCTCTGACTATCTCTGCTACCTGTTCAAGTCCTCTTGGAGGATCCTACAATCCTCATCTGTCACAACTCTTGTCATCAACTTTGGGTCATCCGCGAACATCAACATGTAGGATTCTACTCCTGTAAACATGTCATTAATGTATATTAAAAATAGAATTGGTCCCAGCACCGATCCTTGAGGTTCGCTTCTTCCAACCGTTGGAACTACTCCGTCAGTCGATTTATGTGTTGTTTCCAGCTATCGGCGTACACCACTATATCGTCTATGTACACGGCGCAGCCTTCCATCCGTCTTAGCACTTCGTTGATCATCCTCTGAAAACAACTTCCGCTGTTCTTCATACCAAACGGAAGCACTTTGTACTGGTACAATCCGTCTGGAGTAGCAAACGCTGACATCTTTCTCGCACTCGGAGACAAAGGGATTTGATAATATCCTTTCAGCAGATCGACCTTGGTGACAAACCTTGCGTTTCCCACTTGGTCGATGCAATCACTTATTTGGGGCATCGGGTGAGAATCCGACACGGTTATGGAATTCACTTTGCAATAGTCGGTGCAAAAACGATATGATCCGTCACTCTTCTTGACCAGCACACAGGGCGAGCTCCACTCACTGTTGCTGGGCTCAGCGAGATCATTCGCTAGAAGATATTCCACCTCCTGTCGCATAATCTTCCTCTTCTCAGGGCTCACCCGATAAGCAATCTGCTTCATTGGCTTTCCTCCGCACACATCTACCTCGTGCACCACACTCATGTGCCGTCGGTGCACATCTGTAAAGAGTGACTTGTTCCTTCTTATCAGGGTCACTAGATCTCTCCTTTTCCCTTTATCCAGATGAAGCAGCCTCTCTTCTAGATGTATCAAGCTTTCCGTATTTGACAGGCGCGTACCATCGGCACGGGCCCACTTTCCTTCCTCTGCTGGCAACACTTGGCTCATCTCCATACACAGAACCAATTTCCCTTCTTGCGACTGTGTTTCACACCGTCACTCTCGCACTCTCTTGCTCCTCTGGGAAGTATGGCTTCAAACGGTTGATATAACATACCTGTGTCTTGCGGGGGCGATTCGACTTGCTGATCTCATAACTTACAGGACCCACACGCCGAATAACCGAGTATGGACCACCAAAGCGTGATTCCGTCACTCTACCTCTCCCAGGTAGCAACATCATCACTCTGGCTCCTGCCTCGAACTCCCTTGAGACAGCCTTCTTGTCGTACCAGATCGACATCTTCTCTTGCTCTGTCTTCAGGCGTTCAGCAGCCAATTCCTTTGCGTTTCCAATCGTTCATGGAATCTCTGCACATACTCTTCCACTGTCCCTAACGTCTTCTCCACCGTCAACTGCTCCTTCAGCATCAATAACGGGCTCCTTACTTCGTGCCCAAACACCAGTTGGAATGGAGAGAATCCCCGAGACTCAACTATAGCATCTTTGATTGCAAACAGGGCTGGATATACAGCTCATCCATTCTGCTCCCTATTCTGCAAAATACACTCTCAAGATGGTCTTCAGAGTGGAGTGAAACCTCTCAATCGCTCCCTGCGATTGCGGTATATAAGGTGACGATCGTAGTTGGGCTCTTCCTCAGCTCGCAATAGCCTGCCTAAACCACCTCGTCTGGAACACCCTTACACAGTCGGACTGGATCTCCTTGGGCTCACCTACCCAAGCAAGGAACCGCTGAAGGTGTCCCATGACGCATCTCGATGTCACCTTCCGCACTGGGATCGCCTCTGGAAATCTCGTTGAAGCACACATGATGGTCAATAAGTAATTATTTCCCTTTCTTGTCCTAGGCAAGGGTCCCACAACGTCGATTATTAGGCGTTCAAACGCCTGGCCAAACACAGGAACTGGAACCAAAGGCACTTTCGGGATGGCTGGGACGTCCTTCCCCGCCCTCTTGCACGGTAAACACGTCTTGCAAATTCGTCTTACATCCGCGTCCATGCCCGGCAAATAAAAATGTTCCCAAAGCCTGCTTAAGGTCTTGGTTACTCCTAAGTGACCCGCGGGATCCACTGAGTGTGCAAGCTTTAGTACCGCGTTTCTGTACCGCGCCGACACCACCACCTGATGCCTCACTCTCAGCATACTATCACCCACTTATTCCCTTACCAGTCTCCACTGCCTCATTAGCACTCCCTTCTCCACGAAGAAGTGAGTCAGTGACTCGGGTCCGGCGAGACCTCCTTCCGCCTCCCGTACCAACTCGGGAAACTCTTCCTTTTGCAGCTCACCTAGACGGGTACGGTCAATACCTAGAGGACTGGTGAGAGTAACTTGGACACTCCTATCCAACCCTTCCTCACCTGTCGCTTGTCTTCTGGCCTCCTCTCAGAACAAATGATCGAGCCCCAGATCACCCAGCATGTTCTCTTCGGCGTGACTGGATCCGCTCACATCATCTTCCCTGACGTCTCGTACCGACGTCACCGCGCATACCGGAAATGCCACTCTCGCAATTTCCGTTTCGCCACTGCTGGCGCCCGTCCTGCTGCTCTGTCGATAGGGCTCTATACACTCCTCACCCTTAATCAAATTCGAGAGAACACATCCCCCACAGAAGTCATTCCCTAGGATCACCTGAGCTTCCATCCTGGGCAGTAAAGCACAGACCCCTACCACGAGAGTCTGAATTAGGAGTCGCCTTATGAAGGGGCATCCTCACTTGTCTCCCCAACGTCCTTACCAGGGCCTCCCCTGTACTGGAACTTCTGTAGTCTTCGAGGAATAGGGATTCACTAACAATGGTGAAGTCGGATCCCGTGTCCCTCAGGATCCTTCCTGGAACAGGCTCAGCTCCTCTTATCTTCACCGTCCCCTCACACACAAAGGGGTGAATCCTCTTCTCCCTCATCACCGGCATATCACCTGAGTTATTGTTGGCTTCTTCGCTTCCTATCCTCGCGAAAGCCACGTTCCCACCGTGCCTGGGGCGACTGCACTCCCTTGCAAAGTGTCCTCATCCCACAAAGTTGTAACACCGACCGCCTCTCCTGGGCGACCCTCTACCAGTCACCCTGGTAGCACCAACGGTACAGATTTCCTGGGTCCTCCTAGGACTCCCCGTTGTCGGTTCCCGGGCAGCAGCACTCGCTCCCGAGCTAGGTCCACTGCTCACAGTTTGGGGCTTCCTCCCTGCATCCTTTGAGCTCTTGAACCGGGTTACTTCATCGGGCACACTTCTCTTGGGAGAGTCCCCACCCGTCCTCGCTCCTCCTGAACTCCTAAAGCTCCCTCCCGACATGGGGTAAGGCGAGTGTCTTGGCGGCCGCTCCATCCTGAGATGTAGTGCCTCCTCCAGCATGTTGGCTCGGTCCGCTGCAGCCTTCAGGTCCTTAATACCTGCTTCTCTCACCCTTACGCTCAACTCAGGATGGAGCACTGACATAAAATTCTCCATCACTATCAGTCGTTTGATCTCATCCACCGACTCTGCTTCCTCTGCCTTCAACCATAGTAGGAATTTCCGTTCCATTTCCCTGGCGGTCTCGGCGTAAGACTTTCCCGACGCTCTCGTACAGTCTCTGAACAGCTTCTCCGGAGTCATCCGGAACGAGTGGAGCACCGCATTCTTAATTGCGTCGTAACTAGCACACTCCTCTAGGTCCAGCATGTTGTAGGCTTCCCGGGCCTCACCGGTAAACCTGCCCTGGACCAGAGCATCCCAATCATCTTCCGGCCACTCCTTCAGAGTCACTATCCGTTCGAAGTGTTCGAAGAACGCCTCAGCTTCTTGAGGTTCGAACGTAGGTAAGTCACGTTCCATTATCTTGAGGTCATCCCACTGTGCAGGTAGTGAGGGCAGCCCACGCTCAACGCGATGCAATTCGACTTCTTTCTTTGCCTTTATCTCCTCTAGTCGCAGTTGTCTCTCTCTCCTTCTTCTCGCCGCAGCCGAGCTTCACGCTCACGCTCCTCTCGCTGCAGCCGAGCTTCACGTTCCTCTCGCTGCAGCCGAGCTTCACGTTCCTCTCGCTATAGCCGAGCTTCACGTTCCTCTCGCTGCAACCGAGCTTCACGTTCCTCTCGCTGAAGCCGAGCTTCATGCTCGTACTCCACTCGCTGCATTTGCGCTTCTCTCTCCTCTCGTCTCAGTTGGGCTTCCAGTTGCATCTTCATTACTTCCAGTTGCAGGCTCCTCTTACTACTGCTCGACCCTCCACTGCTCCCACGTTCACTGTGAGTCCTCCCCACACTAGTAGCTCTTGGGATGGCTCTAGTTGGGACGGTTCACCTTGGGATGGCCCATCTTGGGACGGCTCTTCCCCTGTTGTCACTTCTCGAGCTGTGAGTTGTGCCATTATTTCTAGCCTACGCTCCGCCACCTTAGTCGTCCTCCATCGGATCCCCAAGTGGCCTGACACTTGTTGGTGCTGGGCTTTGGTATACTCCTTCAAAATTTTCTCATCCCTCGTATCCATAAATTTCTTTACTTTATCCTCCTCCATCTCTATGTTATCGAGCATACACGACAGCACAGACAAGTCAGTAGGTACTACTTTCACAGTTTCATTCCCTTAGCTGGTTGGGCAACAGTATCACTGAATTCACTGGCAACACTGTCTTGATTAATGCATCCTGGCGAGGTTGCGAGTTCTTGTAACGGGGGTGGGCTGGGGCTCCACTAGCAATCAGCTGCTAGGGGCTCAGAAGGCAGAATACTCAGCCCCCTGAGTCTTGCCTGCCAGACAAAAAGGTTGCAGGAATTCTTTTCCCGCTTCCTTCCCTATCTTCTTTTAACATGGTCGCCAGCTAGGTTAGTATATCTGCACCCCAGCGATGCAGTTCAGTGGGTGTTTTCTATACTGTTTGTTTAGAACAACGAACACTACAACAACGAACGTTATAAGAACGAACTCCACAACAAGGAACACTACAACAACGAACACTACAACAACGAACACTACAACAACGAACACCACATCAACGAACACCACAACAACGAACATCTCAACAACGAACATCTCAACAACGAATATCTCAACAACGAACAATACAACAACGAACATCACAACAACGAACATTACGACAACGACCACCACAACAACGAACATCTCAACAACGAACCTATCAACAACGACCATCTCAACAACGAACACTATAAACAACGAACACCACAACAACGAACATCACAACAACGAACACCACAACAACGAACTTTACAACAACGAACATCTCAACAACAAACACCACAACAACGAACTTTACAACAACGAACATCTCAACAACGGACATCTCAACAACGACCATCTCAACAACGAACACTATAAACAACGAACACCACAACAACGAACATCACAACAACAAACACCACAACAACGAACTTTACAACAACGAACATCTCAACAACGAACATCTCAACAACGAACTCTCAACAACGAACACTATAAACAACGAACACCACAACAACGAACATCACAACAACGAACACCACAACAACGAACATCTCAACGAACTCTACAACTACGAACATCTCAACAACAAACACCACAACAACGAACTTTACAACAACGAACATCTCAACAACGAACCTCTCAACAACGAACACTACAACAACGAACACCACAACAACGAAAATTACAACAATGAACACTACAACAACTAACAATACAACAACGAACACTATAACAACAAACACTACAACAACGGACGCTACAACAACGAACACCACAACAACGAACATTAGAACAACGAACACTACAACAACGAACGTTATAAGAACGAACTTCACAACAAGGAACACTACAACAACGAACACTACAACAACATACACTACAACAACGAACACTACAACAACAAACACTACAACAACGAACATTACAACAATCAACACTACAACAACGAACACTACAACAACGAACAGTACAACAACGAACACCACACCAACGAACATTACAACAACGAACACTACAACAACGAACACTACAACAACGAACACTACAACAACGAACTTTACAACAATGAACACTACAACAACGAACACTACAACAACGAACACTACAACAACGAACACTACAACAACGAACACCACATCAACGAGCACCACAACAATGAACATCTCAACAACGAACATCTCAACAACGAATATCTCAACAACGAACACTACAACAACGAACATCACAACAACGAACATTACAACAACGACCACCACAACAACGAACATCTCAGCAACGAACCTCTCAACTACGAACATCTCAACAACGAACATCTCAACATCGAACATCTCAACAACGAACACTACAACAACGAACACTACAACAACGAACACTACAACAACGAACACTACAACAACGAACACCAAAACAACGAACACTACAACAACGAACACTACAACAACGAACACTACCACAACGAACACCACAAGAACGAACACTACAACAACGAACACTAAAACATAGAACACTACAACAACGAACATCTCAACAACGAACCTCTCAACAATGAACACTAAAAAAACGAACACCACAACAACAAACATCTCAAAAACGAACACTACAACAACAAACACTACAACAACGAACATTACAACAATGAACACTACAACAACGAACACTACAACAACGAACAGTACAACAACGAACACCACAACAACGAACATTACAACAACGAACACTACAACAACGAACACTACAACAACGAACACTACAACAACGAACTTTACAACAATGAACACTACAACAACGAACACTACAACAACGAACACTACAACAACAAACACTACAACAACGAACACCACATCAACGAACACCACAACAACGAACATCTCAACAATGAACATCTCAACAACGAATATCTCAACAACGAACACTACAACAACGAACATCACAACAACGAACATTACAACAACGACCACCACAACAACGAACATCTCAGCAACGAACCTCTCAACTACGAACATCTCAACAACGAACACTACAATAACGAACACTACAACAACGAACACTACAACAACGAACACCAAAACAACGAACACTACAACAACGAATACTACAACAACGAACACTACCACAACGAACACACACAACAACGAACACTAAAACAACGAACACTACAACAACGAACATCTCAACAACGAACATCTCAACAATGAACACTACAACAATGAACACTAAAACAACGAACACCACAACAACGAACATCTCAACAACGAACACTACAACAACGAACATCACAACAACGACCATCACAAAAACGAACCTCTCAACAACGAACATCTCAACAACGAACATTACAACAACGAACACTAGAACAACGAACACCACAATAACGAACACCACAATAATGAACACTACAACAACGAACACTAAAACAACGAACACCACAGCAACGAACACCACAATAAAGAACACTACAACAACGAAAATCAGAACAACGAACACTTCAACAACGAACACTACAACAACGAACACTACAACTACGAACATCTTAACAACAAACACCACAACAACGAACTTTACAACAACGAACATCTCAACAACGAACATCTCAACAACAAACCTATCAACAACGAACACTATAAACAACGAACACCACAACAACGAACATCACAACAACGAACACCACAACAACTAACATCTCAACAACGAACTCTACAACTACGAACAACTCAACAACAAACACCACAACAACGAACTTTACTACAACGAACATCTCAACAACGAACATCTCAACAACGAACCTCAACAACGAACACTACAACAACGAACACCACAACAACGAAAATTACAACAATGAACACTACAACAACTAACATTACAACAACGAACACTACAACAACAAACACTACAACAACGGACGCTACAACAACGAACTTTACTACAACGAACATCTCAACAACGAACAACTCAACAACGAACCTCTCAACAACGAACACTACAACAACGAAAACCACAACAACGAAAATTACAACAATGAACACTACAACAACTAACATTACAACAACGAACACTACAACAACAAACACTACAACAACGGACGCTACAACAACGAACACCACAACAACGAACATTAGAACAACAAACACTACAACAACAAACGTTATAAGAACGAACTTCACAACAAGGAACACTACAAAAACACTACAACAACATACACTACAACAACGAACACTACACACAACAAACACTACAACAACGAACATTACAACAATGAACACTACAACAACGAACACTACAACAACGAACAGTGCAACAACGAACACCACAACAACGAACATTACAACAACGAACACTACAACAACGAACACTACAACAACGAACACTATAACAACGAACTTTACAACAATGAACACTACAACAGCGAACACTACAACAACGAACACTACAACAACGAACACTACAACAACGAACATCACATCAACGAGCACCACAACAACGAACATCTCAACAACGAACATCTCAACAACGAATATCTCAAATACGATCACTACAACAACGAACATCACAACAACGAACATTACAACAACGACCACCACAACAACGAACATCTCAGCAACGAACCTCTCAACTACAAACATCTCAACAACGAACACTAGAACAACGAACATCTCAACAACGAACATCTCAACAACGAACACTACAACAACGAACACTACAACAACGAACACTACAACAACAAACACTAAAACAACGAACACCAAAACAACGAACACTACAACAACGAACACAACAACAACGAACACTACCACAACGAACACCACAAGAAAGAACACTACAACAACGAACACTAAAACAACGAACTCTATAACAACGAACATCTCAACAACGAACATCTCAACAATGAACACTACAACAATGAACAATAAAACAAAGAACACCACAACAACGAACATCTCAACAACGAACATTACAACAACGAACATCACAACAACGACCATCACAAAAACGAACCTCTCAACAACGAACATCGCAACAACGAACATTACAACAACGAACACTAAAACAACGAACACCACAACAACGAACACCACAATAATGAACACTACAACAACGAACACTAACACAACGAACACCACAGCAACGAACACCACAATAATGAACACTACAACAACGAAAATCAGAACAACGAACACTTCAACAACGAACACTACAACAACGAACACTACAACAACGAACTTTACAACAATGAACACTACAACAACGAACACTACAACAACGAACACTACAATAACAAACACTACAACAACGAACACCACATCAACGAACACCACAACAACGAACATCTCAACAACGAACATCTCAACAACGAATATCTCAACAACGAACACTACAACAACGAACATCACAACAACGAACATTACAACAACGCCCACCACAACAACGAACATCTCAGCAACGAACCTCTCAACTACGAACATCTCAACAACGAACACTACAACAACGAACACTACAACAACGAACACTACAACAACGAACACCAAAACAACGAACACTAAAACAACGAACACTACAACAACGAACTCTACCACAACGAACACCACAAGAACGAACACTACAACAACGAACACTAAAACAACGAACACTACAACAACAAACATCTCAACAACGAACATCTCAACAATGAACACTACAACAATGAACACTAAAACAACGAACACCACAACAACGAACATCTCAACAACGAACACTACAACAACGAACATCACAACAACGACCATCACAAAAACGAACCTTTCAACAACGAACATCTCAACAACGAACATTACAACAACGAACACTAAAACAACGAACACCACAACAACGAACACCACAATAATGAACACTACAACAACGAACACTAAAACAACGAACACCACAGCAACGAACACCACAATAATGAACACTACAACAACGAAAATCAGAACAACGAACACTTCAACAACGAACACTACAACAACGAACACTACAACTACGAACATCTTAACAACAAACACCACAACAACGAACTTTACAACAACGAACATCTCAACAACGAACATCTCAACAACGAACCTCTCAACAACGAACACTATAAACAACGAACACCACAACAACGAACATCACAACAACGAACACCACAACAACGAACTTTACAACAACGAACATCTCAACAACAAACACCACAACAACGAACTTTACAACAACGAACATCTCAACAACGGACATCTCAACAACGACCATCTCAACAACGAACACTATAAACAACGAACACCACAACAACGAACATCACAAAACAAACACACAACAACGAACTTTACAACAACGAACATCTCAACAACGAACATCTCAACAACGAACCTCTCAACAACGAACACTATAAACAACGAACACCACAACAACGAACATCACAACAACGAACACCACAACAACGAACATCTCAACAACGAACTCTACAACTACGAACATCTCAACAACAAACACCACAACAACGAATTACAACAATGAACACTACAACAACTAGCATTACAACAACAAACACTACAACAACAAACACTACAACAACAGACGCTACAACAACGAACACCACAACAACGAACATTAGAACAACGAACACTACAACAACGAACGTTATAAGAACGAACTTCACAACAAGGAACACTACAACAACGAACACTACAACAACATACACTACAACAACGAACACTACAACAACAAACACTACAACAACGAACATTACAACAATGAACACTACAACAACGAACACTACAACAACGAACAGTACAACAACGAACACCACAACAACGAACATTACAACAACGAACACTACAACAACGAACACTACAACAACGAACACTACAACAACGAACTTTACAACAATGAACACTACAACAACGAACACTACAACAACGAACACTACAACAACGAACACTACAACAACGAACACCACATCAACGAGCACCACAACAACGAACATCTCAACAACGAACATCTCAACAACGAATATCTCAACAACGAACACTACAACAACAAACATCACAACAACGAACATTAAAACAACGACCACCACAACAACGAACATCTCAGCAACGAACCTCTCAACTACGAACATCTCAACAACGAACACTAGAACAACGAACATCTCAACAACGAACATCTCAACAACGAACACTACAACAACGAACACTATAAACAACGAACACCACAACAACGAACATCACAACAACGAACACCACAACAACGAACATCTCAACAACGAACTCTACAACTACGAACATCTCAACAACAAACACCACAACAACGAACTTTACAACAACGAACATCTCAACAACGAACCTCTCAACAACGAACACTACACCAACGAACACCACAACAACGAACATCACAACAATGAAGACCACAACAATGAACATCTCAACAACGAACATCTCAACATCGAACGTGTCAACAACGAACATCTCAACTACGAACACTAAAACAATGAACACTACAACAACGAGCACCATGTTACGAATGTCACTAGGATTCTGCCATTACTCTTGATTCTCATATTACTTTATTGTCTTGTTCTTTAATATAGCATCCAGTTGTATGATATAAATTTTGTATGTTATATATATATATTATAGCATGCTGTAGTGTGCCTGAGTTACATTATATTGTGTGAGGCTTTTTGGTGTTAATTTCTCATGTAGTTTCTCCGTGTGGGCGGTTGACCATATTTGGATATGGCCAGTGTGGGAACATTGTTGTCAATGGAGTGTTTATAGTTTTACCTTGATTTATTCCCATATTTGGTTTCCGTATTATTGTATGGAATGTTGTACCAGTGTTTACTACTCTTTAGTTTAACAATGTTTTGAATATTAGTGCTGCGTTTTATTATTAGAATTTCCACAATGTTTGTGTGGACGGTTAGTTGATTTTTTGGTAGACGCTTGGCCTGCGGACCAAGTCGTGGGCAGAAGCGTGGCAGCTGTATTCGGGAGGAGTCATGTTTTAAGTTAAGTCATTGGTCACTGTTATTTTAGCCCATATAAATGTTAATTATCTGGTTAGATGATATGAGTGTTACCATTGATTAATCCATGTTCTGGTGATATTGCTCATGTCTCAATAATTAATTTCATTCTATGATATTGCATGCTGAAGAATATTTCTGGCTATTATACATTTAAATATTGTTATGATTGTCCCCCTTAGCAAAATATATTGTTCTCCATTTTATGCAGTGATGTATCTTTACCCCTAGACAATTATTGGCAAGGCCGATTTATTATCTTTTTTATTGCACTGCGGGGAGAAGAACCTTATTTAGTCTCAAGGGTGGTAACAAATGAGGGCCTGTGTCTGGGATAATAAGCCTTAATTCCCTGTAATGTTGTACAATTAACAGTGCTAATTATTAATAGCAATTGCCTTCCTAGGTACTCTGTGATTATCTAGTGACACCTAATCAAGCCTGTGAAATTATCTGTTCAATCTGAGCTGCTGTGAAAACTTCTAAACGGTTCACGATTTGAGGTAAGTGTTTAGCTTGTGCCAGGGGCCAAGCATAATTTTCAGTGTTGTTTCAAGTGTAAGTTGTGATTACTGAGCCAACCATGGAGGATCAGGTTGCTGCGCTGGTATATCAGCCAAATTTTGGTAAAATTAAAGACTTAAAGAAGTCTGGTTTGTTATTGCTGGCTGATAAATTGAACATAGCAATTTCCAGTAAAATGTTGAAAGCTCAAGTGTTAAGAGTGATTGTCACACACTTGGTGGAGGAGGAGAGACTTGAAGAAGAGTGTTTGGGAGAGTTAGAAGAAGAGTCAAGTAACAAGGTGGCAATCTTAAAGTTGGAGTTGGAGACTAAATTAGAAATGGCTAGGCTGGAAGCAGACAAGCAGAGGTTGGAAGCAGACAAGCAGAGGTTAGAGTTACAGAACCAGACAAAACACCTTGAGTTGGAGGCTCAGTTAAGACTAGCAGAGCAGCAGACTAGACAATTAGAAATTCAGCAGAGTATGGCTGAAAATAATAACAGGTTAGAACAGCAGAGAATTGCAGCAGGGCAAGGTAACACTAGTAATAATCCAGAGAGTGCAAATAGTTCTTCCAAGTACAGTAAACATGTAGAATTACCTAAGTTTAATGAAGAAGATCCAGAAATATTTTTCTTGCATTTTAAGAAACTAGGAGTCAGCATGAACTGGCCTGTCGATCAATGGGTTAGCATATTACAAGGACAATTTAAGGGTAAAGCTCAATAGGTATTATCATCTTTGCCGGCTGAGAATTCTTTCGATTTTAAATTTGTTCAGCAAAGCATTTTGAATGCTTACCAGCAGATCCCAGAGGCACATAGAATAAAATTCAGAAGTTTAAAAAGAGCACATGACCAGACTATTTCTGACTTTGTAAGAGTAAAATTAAATCACTTTGACAGATGGATTAAAGCACTTAATATTACAGAGTTTGAGACTTTAAGAAACCTCATAGTAACTGAGGAAGTAGTGGGATGTCTACCAGAGAAATTAGCTTTATTTATGGCTGAAAATAAACAAACCACTGATCTTATCAAATTAGCCAAGCTAGCTGATGAGCATGAACTACTTACTAAAGTACCTTTCAGAGCACCAATTAACCATTTTAATGCTAAAACTAATCATTATGCTCATAAAAATCATGTTTTCCAGACTCGACCAGCTACTTCACCTTCTCCCCTTAACCCTTCTCCTGTTAAGCCTAAATCTGAGGAACAGACAGGGTTGTCAACCTCAAGTAATGTAGTGATTAAGCCTGCTGTGGGTTCGGCTATTCCGACCACTAGCAGGTATTGCAAGCATTGCAGGAGAAGAGGTCATGTGGTAAATTCATGTTATGCTTTGCACCCAGAGTTAAGACCAACTGGTCTCATTTATTGTAGAGGTGTGCAAAATAAATTAACTAAGGAACATGTAACTGTAAACCCCAATTGGGTGAAACAGTATTCTCCATATATGTCTTCAGGTAAAGTTTTGTGTGTTAATGGGAAATGGAAGCCAGTGGTTCTTCTTCGTGATACTGGTGCTTCCCAAACCTTAATTTCTGCCAGTATACTCTCTAATGTTGAAAAGAGAGATACTAGGAAGTCTGTAGTTCTTCAGAGTGTTGCAGATGTAAAACTGTACCTCTGATAGATGTTACTTTAAGATCCACCATTACTCCAAGTGTATGCACTGTGGGTGTTAGTACACAGTTGCCCATCCCAGGTGTGGATGTTATATTGGGTAATGATGTGGCCATAAATCATGTTGTGGGTGAGATTGATCCCAGTTTGTTTAACCAGCCAGTTGCAGACCATGTTGTTTATTCTGCCTGTGCTGAAGTTAGTTCTAGGAATGAACAACCGGTTGTAATAGATGGTTTTGTCCATTCTACCTGTGCTGATGTCAGTACTATTATTAATCCAGTTGTCAGTTCTGATGTTGTTACTCAAGCATTTGTTCCAGTAACCAGTACCCCTTCAGTGGAGAAGTGGGATGTGGTTGTTCCAGATTCCTGTGTGGCCGATTTAGTTGTTGAGAGTAAGCCTGATACTATGACTCTGCTTTATTCCAATAAATTGGGAAAGGATGTCCATGTACCATTGTCTTGCCCGCTCACTACGAACGTTGTGCCAGGAGTTGAGAGAAACTTAAAAGCCACGACTCTGTATTCCAGCCAAGTGAATGGTTTAGGACAAGATGTCGGGTTGGCAGAAGTATTCCCGCTCACTCCAAGTTTAGAATCAGTTGTCGAGAGTAAGTCTGTTGTAGAGGCCCCGCCTCACCCTAGTCAAGGTGATAGTATAGGGGAGGAGGTCAAACTACCTGTTACTTGCCCGCTCGCTTCAGATTCCATTAATTTATGTGCATTGAGTAGAACTGACCCTAAGATTTCAGAGAGAAGCAAGGAGACAGTCTGTACTGTAGATCCAGTTCTGGAGAGTGTGGGAGAGCAGCCAGAGGATCAGCTTCTGTTGAGTAGATGGAGACCCATTGAGCCTCCCTCTTCAGTTGTCTGTGAGGATGTGACCCAGCTTGGTAGTGATATTATTGATTGTGAGCAGACAGTACTCCAAGCAGCTCCAGAAGTCATGGGAGGAAATTTTGGTAAAACAATTAAGAGTGGTAAAGTAGCATTTGGATCTAAGTTGCGGAGATTTGTGGGTTGTGATTCTTATTCCATGTGGAGTAAGTATTTCTCATTGTGTACATTGAGTCAGAGTGTGTGTAGGATGTTGAAATCTACTTTTATTCTGCAGGAACCATTTTCTTGTGAAGTAATGGACTGTGGGACATCTTTGTCCAGCCTTGTGGTTGAGCAGAGAGAGTTTACTCAAGTAGGTTGTGCAACCAGTAGTTCTGAGGAAGTGGTGAGTTATACTAGAGCAGTATCTCTATATTCAGATCCAGTTAATTTTGATGCACGAGTGATAAAAGTGTATGTTCCACTCAAGTGTGGTGTTGACTTTCAGAGTCATATTGTGGGTGAAGGATTAAATCATACTGGGGAGCAGATGTTTGAGGCCAGGTGTGTATTTCAAGTTGGGGGATAAGGTTATCCTACCTAGTGATAATCATTTTGAAGGGTTTCAGATTGTCCTTGGGCGTTTCTCAAGTAATCTGCTGTGCATCTTCAAGATGTTAAGACCCTTAAACCTTTTGGTTGATTGTTTGTCATCAGACGTAAATCACTTGGGAAGTGATGGTGAGGTTGTCAAGTTTTCGGCATGTTTTACTTAGTCTTTTGGAAGACTAGAAGGTTGATGATAGTGTGTGTTGTGTTCAAGTTCACCATCAGGAGGTGTGAACTTGTCTTGAGAGTTATGATTGAGATATGGTGCCTAGGCATATGCCTGTTTTCTTTCACTGATCGTTATGACAGAGTTATGAGGCAATTGATTTCTGTGTTCCTTATGGATCATCTGAGTCAGTTCGATCAGGTAGTCTTTGCACTTATCTTGGGTTGTATTTCTTGGTTTGCTAAGTCGGTGTCTTGTGTTTCGGAAGGTTCTATGAATGGGAAAGTTTTATACATAATTGTGAGGTTTAATGCTAATTTCTCTAATTTTAGTATCCATTGGGCGAGAGTATGTGTTCCACAGAGGATCAAGAGTGATGAAGAGCAGATGTCTGTGTCAGAGCATACCCAGGAGAAGTCCCAAATCTACTCAGCATCCAGTCAGCTTCAATTAAGCAGTTCAGCTCCAGAAAAAGGGAGAAATGGAAAATGGAGCCTGTCTTGGAAAAAATCACCATGTGGAAAAGAAATCACATGGAAATACGGGACTGATCTTAGAGAAATAGTAGCAACAGATAGAAAGATAAATTGCCGTGATAACTGTGTGAAAGCAGCTACCTTTCCTGTCAATTCTAATAATGATAATGTTGTTGATAAGAGTGTGAAATATGATCTGAAACTAAGTGATATAAATGAGATAGTACCCTGGAGAGATAATTTGCATACTCCAGTGAAACCTATGTAGTGTTTTTATTTATAAGATGTATGAAATTTTTGAAAAAATGAAATCAACCTTCAGTTAATTTCATTTTTTTTCTTAGGGGACAGGAGGGATGTTACGAATCTCACTAGGATTCTGAAAATAACTCTTGATTCTCATATTACTTTATTGTCTTGTTCTTTAATATAGCATCCAGTTGTATGATATAAGATTTTGTATGTTATATATATATTATAGCATACTGTAGTGTGCCTGAGTTACATTATATTGTGTGAGGCTTTTTGGTGTTAATTTCTCATGTAGTTTCTCCGTTTGGGCGGTTGACCATATTCGGATATGGCCAGTGTGGGAACATTGTTGTCAATGGAGTGTTTATAGTTTTACCTTGATTTATTCCCATATTTGGTTTTCGTATTATTGTATGGAATGTTGTACCAGTGTTTACTACTCTTTAGTTTAACAATGTTTTGAATATTAGTGCTGCGTTTTATTATTAGAATTTCCACAATGTTTGTGTGGACGGTTAGTTGATTTTTTGGTAGACGCTTGGCCTGCGGACCAAGGCGTGGGCAGAAGCGTGGCAGCTGTATTCGGGAGGAGTCATGTTTTAAGTTAAGTCATTGGTCACTGTTATTTTAGCCCATATAAATGTTAATTATCTGGTTAGATGATATGAGTGTTACTATTGATTAATCCATGTTCTGGTGATACTGCTCATATCTCAATAATTAATTTCATTCTATGATATTGCATGCTGACGAATATTTCTGGCTATTATACATTTAAATATTGTTATGATTGTCCCCCTTAGGCATAAATATATTGTTCTCCATTTTATGCAGTGATGTATCTTTACCCCTAGACAATTATTGGCAAGGCCGATTTATTATCTTTTTTATTGCACTGCGGGGAGAAGAACCTTATTTAGTCTCAAGGGTGGTAACAAATGAGGGCCTGTGTCCGGGATAATAAGCCTTAATTCCTTGTAATGTTGTACAATTAAGTATTAATTATTAATAGCAATTGCCTTCCTAGGTACTCTGTGAATATCTAGTGACACCTAATCAAGCCTGTGAAATTATCTGTTCAATCTGAGCTGCTGTGAAAACTTCTCAACGGTTCACGATTTGAGGTAAGTGTTTAGCTTGTGCCAGGGGCCAAGCATAATTTTCAGTGTTGTTTCAAGTGTAAGTTGTGATTATTGAGCCAACCATGGAGGATCAGGTTGCTGCGCTGGTATATCAGCCAAATTTTGTAAATTAAAGACTTAAAGAAGTCTGGTTTGTTATTGCTGGCTGATAAATTGAACATAGCAATTTCCAGTAAAATGTTGAAAGCTCATGTGTTAAGAGTGATTGTCACACACTTGGTGGAGGAGGAGAGACTTGAAGAAGAGTGTTTGGGAGAGTTAGAAGAAGAGTCAAGTAACAAGGTGGCAATCTTAAAGTTGAGTTGGAGACTAAATTAGAAATGGCTAGGCTGGAAGCAGACAAGCAGAGGTTGGAAGCAGACAAGCAGAGGTTAGAGTTACAGAACCAGACAAAAACACCTTGAGTTGGAGGCTCAGTTAAGACTAGCAGAGCAGCAGACTAGACAATTAGAAATTCAGCAGAGTATGGCTGAAAATAATAACAGGTTAGAACAGCAGAGAATTGCAGCAGGGCAAGGTAACACTAGTAATAATCCAGAGAGTGCAAATAGTTCTTCCAAGTACAGTAAACATGTAGAATTACCTAAGTTTAATGAAGAAGATCCAGAAATATTTTTTCTTGCATTTTAAGAAACTAGGAGTCAGCATGAACTGGCCTGTCGATCAATGGGTTAGCATATTACAAGGACAATTTAAGGGTAAAGCTCAAGAGGTATTTGCATCTTTGCCGACTGAGAATTCTTTCGATTTTAAATATGTTCAGCAAAGTATTTTGAATGCTGTGACGGTGTTCCCCCTCTTATATTTCTCCCACGCCTGCAGTAAGAGTCATGTCTACTTTCCCAAACGTTCTCTACGTTGCAGGCTACAATTTTATATATGGGAGAGAGTGGAGTGTTCTCGGAGAGCCGAGAAATTTGTGAAATAGTAATATTTTGGCCTGTGGTTTAGGCCCTTTTAGGGAGCCAAGATGGCGCTTGCCTCCCTGATTTCCCGCCAAAACCAGGTGACGTCAGTGGCACCGGATTGGTCACCGACAGCAATGTGGCACCGGGAGCCAATGAAAACCTCCCGTGGCGAAAGTGACGTCATGAAGGAAGGGGGTCCGGCCAGCGCGCCGAGCTGGCGCCAGCAGTCAGACAATACACGTCAAAGAGGTCGGACGTGCGACGATTGGTCCTGTCAGTTTGACAGTTGTTTCCCGCTCCCGTGGATTTACGCGTCACCTGAAGTCTGCCAGTACTCTGTGAGGTCTTCCCTAGTTCATGTGTTGAACCAGAGTTGGGGATCGACGGTTATTTGAGCAACAAGTGCTCCAGTCAGGTACTGTGCATGAAGCAGTGAAGCCGTGTAGTGACGTATGTGACGTCTGTGGCAGTTCACCAGTTCGTGACAGCATAGTGGCTGACAGAGCCACTGGGTAGCTGAGGAAGGAGAGGACTATTTGGGGAATCCGGACGACTGTAGCTGAGACGTAGGCGGCAGCCGTTGATGGGAGAAGACGACGGCCAGGAGACCGACTCCAACCCTTCAAGAAGTCAAGAAGGAGGACGGACCTGCAGTGAAGAGGGCACGGAGACGACGCGCTAAACGGTGGGACGACGAGAGGCTCTGGTAGGACACGACGACGTGTCGTGTGGGGGCGTTCCCGACACGAGGACCAGGAGCTACATCTCGACTCTCATCGGAGGATAGGTTGAAGTAGGTGTTTCTAGTTTCCCTCCCCATTTCCCTTTAGTTAGCTATTTTATTCGGCTTATATTATCTAGCCTGAGGATTTTATATGTCGTGAGCAAGTCTCACCAATGTCACAGTGAGGCACCAGTTTGCCGTGTAGTACTATCAAGAGTACTTGTAACTTACTTATGTTGATTATTGGTGTGTACAGGCAGCAGGAACAAGTGATAAATTTACTGTGTTGTGTATATCTTTCTAGAGATTTTGATGTGAACATATAGTGATAAATTATATATAATATTATGCCAGTATTTGGAAGTTAGGCTATGTGCCCAGAAACTATTTATTTTACCATTTACTGATGTCTGATCTATATGCATTATTAAGTCTGTGTTCGTGCAGTGATTAATCATTTGTGAGTACAGTGAATTATTGCAATATCGCCCATGAGAGAAAGTACTGAAAACTCCAGTGTTAATATTCCATAATATATTGTTGAATGAAGGGCAGTGAAGGCCATTACAGTGAGTCCTTGTAGCATTGATTGTAGAAAAGACTGTTTGAGCCTGAGTACAGTGTAACTAAGAAATACGTGCTATTTGTGCCAATATCGAGGTGTGCGAGTTTCTAGTAATATTGGAGAATTTAAAGAAACAGCGCGCGTGAATCTGAAAAACAAGCAATAAGCTTCCGCGCGGAGGGGCCAGGCGATCAGCTGTTCTTGACACTTGATGAGGAGGGGAGGTGTTGCCACTTAGTGAGTGCATCCTATTCGTGGGAACTACCGGCCGCTGCCAGGATATTATAGACTGTGGGTTGGTTGGTGTTGTCGTCGTTGATCCTTCTCTATGGACAACCCAACCCACAACTCGGTAGAGTGCTTATACTTCACTAGGAGATCACCCTTGGCGCTTCTGGCTCTTGGAGAGGGGGCTCAACGTCACACATTTAGGGGATGCGGCTCCCACACCTTGCCTCGTTGTCACGTGCACACACCCACTCGAGCTGCTGTGACTCCCCACTCTCTCCTTAGGTAATATGATCTCCTCGATCCCCTTTGGCTTATTAGTACTACCTTCTACCCTGTCCACAGCAGTGGTTCTTGGTTCTTTCTCTCTCTCTCTCCTTCTTTACTACTTCCTGGGAAGCCTCACTAGGACAAGGGCAAACACCAGCAAATTGGGATACATTTACTGGACAAAGCACATACACGATACATACACACATATAATAATAATGAATCCTATACTCTATAATATCACAATCAGGCTTCACTCCAACACCATCAGAACTCTATTATCAGCTTATCAAGTGGTATCCTATCTCCTGGTTCACCACCTGATACTATCAACCACCTCAAGTTGATCAAGTCTACATACACTGTTGCACTATCAACAAGAGAAATATATATATATATATATATATATATATATATATATATATATATATATATATATATATATATATATATATATATATATATATATATATATATCTATAAATGTGTACAATGAAAATCAGCACGTTAATGCAATAACATATATCAGCATGAATGCTCCTTGATACACTGCAATGATCAATCGATCACTCTATCAGTCCTAGAACACATACATCTGTAGGTAATCCAGCCTACGACTGCAACTCTGAACTTCAGTATAAAAAAACTCCTTGGCATAAGAATGCAAACAACCACTCACCTCTCACTGCGTCTTGCACACTAATGACAACCAAACACTATCAACTCCCTACAAGTAATCCACCAGAACTTCCCTTCCACCTCTGGAAGTTCACTACCCTAATATCTTTAGGTTCTTCCGGGCTTCACTACCAGGATCCTCTGCAGCTCCTCCAGGCTGCTTTCATGAAGTTTTCTTGAGCAACTAAGGTGCTTCACCCCTCTGCTAGGTTCCTCCACAGCTCTCTTGGCTGCTACACCATGAAGTTTCCTCGAGCAACTATGGTGCTTCTCCACCTCTACAGAAGCACGTGACACTCCTCTTCACTGCTTCTCCTCACAGCTCGAGGTCCTCTGCTTCACTACCTTGGAGTCTCATCAATTACTTCATCTATGCTGGCTTCGAAGTTCTCAGCAACTTCTTCCCCAAAGACAAACCTGCAACCCATCGACACTCCAATAAAATGTTCCCCATTAACACATGAACAAAAATAATCACACAATATGTTTGCCTCAAATCTCTATCTGTTCTCTACATATAGTGAGAGTGGACTCCCCCGTTTTGGGCGGGTCTATACTCCACCTCGCCTGGCGGCGGTCCTCACTCGCTGGGAGGGTCTTCCTCCGTCAGGAGCCAGGCTCCCTCAGTCGTCTGTCAGAGCTCAGAGGGGATGGACGTCGCTCCGTGTTCCTCCCTCTCCACTCTCTTATTTCAGGCCTTCTGCCTTATTAAAACATGTCTAACTTATAAATAAACATCGCTACTGTCGCTGGGCACACGACCAACTACAAGCAATCACTATGAACTGGCGTATATCGTGCTTACCACAGATCGTCTGGTCGAGGGCGCTTCTTCCTCTGACGAGGCTTGGTCAGGGTGCTCCACGGCCCACAATAATGCCTCCGGGCGGCTTAATATTCACTAATTATCGCCCACGACTTGAGACCACACGTCCCCAGCTCGATTCCACAGCTGGTACGTCTGCACACTTCTCTTCTCTTCGAGATATATCACTAGGGGTTCCCTTCTGACGGGAGCTCAACGGAGCGCGGCTTTTCCCCTGCGATGTCTGGCAGTCATTTATCTGTTTTCTTCTTCATTGCCCATAATCTCAAATTGTTATACATATCCAAGCAACTATTTTACATGTGCGTTATCACCTAAATATTTGCTAGACCTTCTAATCAGGTCAGGCTTGATGAATAACTCTCAAGGAGGGAGACTCGTTTCTCCTGTAGGCTGAGATCATAACACAGGATCAGTTGATTTATTTATTATTGTTTGGCCTTGTGACATCTTTCATACATTTTAAGTAAAATACAAAACCACCTTTGTGTTTTTATCATCTCCTCCATTGATCTTGTGGCTATATTATACTGGAAAGCATAGAGTGATAACTGTAAGTACCTGCCTGATTCCTGATCTTTTGAGTGTGACCTTGCCAAGGCTACCACTAATTCCACCAGTCCACTGAGGTGTTACTGGCCTCCTAAAACACCCGTTGGCGACCTTGTGGTTTACCGTAGAGCCCGATTGATGGGGAGGGCACATGACAGTCAAGTGAACGAGTCGTGTTCCCACTCTTTCTTAATCAGAGGCCGTTGAGATTGACTGGGAGACTCTCCTGGCGTGCAGTGGCGCCGTGAGGATCGAGTGAAGACCCGCTGGGCTACGGTGAGTGATCTTGAGCATAACTATTGCTCACCCCAGAGTAAGGATAGAGAAGTGAGAACCCCAACATTGGCGACCTTGCCAGGATATCGATCGAAGTAAAGGTTGCAGTGGTGATAATTGGCAGTGGTATTAGATATCAGGTGCAGGATATCGCTCATAGCACAAGATGGAGGATGATAAAGTGACGAGGTTTATTGACTCTAGAGACGAACAGGTGCTGGAAGAGTGCACCAAGGCACAGTTACAGGCAATAGCGGATCATTTCGGAATAAAGCTGAAATCTGCCAGAGTTGGTGAAAGAAGACTAGAGATAATGGCTCAGCTCAGGGCTCGAGACGAAGCTTTGGGGGAGGAACGGCCCCAGACTCCTGCCAGTGTGGGTGAGCACCTGAGTATTGGTGGAAGCAGCAGGGGATCCAGCGGCAGCAGGCACAGCGTGAAGCTGGAAATAATGAAGCTGCAGCTAGAAGCGCAGCTGAGGAGAGAAGAAGCACAGCAGCGCAAAGAAGAGCGAGAAGCAGAAGCACAGCAGCGCAGAGAAGAGCGAGAAGCACAGCAGCGCAAAGAAGAGCGAGAAGCAGAAGCACAGATGAAGCGTGAGGAGCGAGACGCACAGATGAAGCGTGATGAACGAGAAGCACAGCTACGCAGGGAAGAACAAGAGCGAGAAGCACAGTTGAAGCGTGAGGAGCGAGAAGCACAGCTACGCAGGGAAGAACAAGAGCGAGAAGCACAGCAGCGCAGCGAGGAGCGAGAAGTTGGGCTGAGACAACTGGAAATAGAAGCCAACAAGGAGGTAGAGCTAAAGCGAGCTGAACTAGGACTAGGTGCACCTGCTCCGCCGCCACAGGAAGACCGACGAGTGAGAGAACGAGACCTGCCGGTCTTTGTGCCTAGTGAAGCCGAAAGTTTCTTCGATCACTTTGAGAGAGTTGCTGCTCTGAAGAGGTGGCCGAGGGCGGAGTGGGCGGAGTTGGTCCAAGGGAGGCTCACAGGTGAAGCTCGCGAAGCCTTCACTATGCTCGACTTCCAAGAATGCACTAACTACGATGCGGTAAAACGAGCTGTGCTCCGTTCCTTCAAGCTCACGCCGGAGTGTTACCGGAAGAGGTTTAGAGAATGTACCCGGTCACCAGGAAAATCGTATGCGGAGACGGCGAGGGACATGGAAAGAAAGTTCCTTAAGTGGCTGGACTCTGAAGAAGCGGGGTCGGCCGAAGAGGTCAAGGAACTAATGGTCATGGAAAAGTTTATGTCCGTGCTCCCTCCTGAGATCAGGATGAGGGTAAAGGAGGCGGACATAAAGGACCTGAGGGCCGCAGCTGACTGAGCCGACATGTTAGAAGAAGCCCTACGCCCACGCCGAGAGGGACAGCACCGACCATCCGTATACGTCGGAAACGATAGGAATCATAGAAGGACGGATGGATGGAGGACAGGAGCGAGTTCTCCCAAATCCCACCTCTCAAGTTGGAACACCCGAGGATCAAAAGGTGCTGTAGAACCGATCAAGAAGAACCAAGCGGAGAGCTCGGGAGCTGTTGCTGCGACCAAGGAGTCAACAAGCGGTGCGGGAAAGACACAGGGTGCGACGGCCTCTGGAGGCAGTGCTAAGGCGAGCGGTGGCGGATGGTCTCCGCCGAGGGTCCGCTGCTACAACTGCGGAAAAATCGGACACGTCGCGCGGGAATGCAGACGCTTTAAGCAGCGGGGAGACGTTGCTTTAGTGATGTTCGAGGACCAGAGGGCCGAGAGAGTGCGGGATGAACCCGTGCTGAGTGGGGAGAAGAAAGTTCACCCATTCGTGTGCCAAGGAACCGTAAGGATGGGGGTCGCAGACCCCATCCCAGTGAAGATGCTAAGAGACACCGGGGCTGACTTTACCCTGGTAAGTGAATCCCTGTTCCCCGAGGGTTACAAGAGTACCAGTGTGGGGGTGGCAAGTGTGACCACTGTGGGAGGCCCAGTGAGGATGCCCCTACACCAGGTAACTTTGGATTCCGATTATGGCTGCCAGACCCTAGTGGTGGGAGTTTGTACATCAATGCCCAAGATGGAGGCACAGGTCATCTTGGGGAATGACGCATGTGGAGGATACGTCCTCCCGCATCTCGTGAAAGGTGAAGAGTGCCTAGAACAATACAAGGAGACAGGCGAAGAGTTGAACGCCTGTGGGGGCGAGAAGGGAATCGCACCGGTGGCGATCCCAGTTTGTACTGTGACACCGAGACAACGCGAAGAACCAGGAGGTTGTGGATCTGATGGGGCTGAGGAGACGACTGACAGCCTGGGAACAGATCACCTCTGCGTAGGACCCGGAGAACGAGCGGAGGGCGAAGGTAGCCCGAACGGTGAGTTGCAAGTGACCCTCACCAGTTCTCCAGGGGTAAACCGCACTCGTCTCGGAGAGGTACAACAGGAGGAGTTCCCCGAATTGGTTAGTGAGGCCGAAGGAGGACGTGTGGGTCCTGAGAAGGCTTACTTTCCATTTATCTATGTTATATGTGCCATGCTATCCATGCTGAGGGAACGATGGACACCAGGAGCAACCGTGGGAACGGTGATTGAATATGTCCAGAAGTTCAGAGAACGTCTCACCCTAACGAAGGAACTGGCTGGGAAACACCTGAAGGAAGCGCAGCGTAAGATGTCGGAGTGGTACGACAGGAGAGCTGCGCAGAGGGATTTCCAGGTCGGATCCCAAGTGATAGTTTTGTTTCCAGGTAAAGGTAAGGTGACCAAGTCGCGGTTCAAGAGACCATACCGAGTGCTGCGACGGTTGGGTCCAGTGTCGTACGAGATTGGGAAGCCGGATGGACCCCGAAAGAAACAGGTGTGTCAGGCAGACCGCCTGAGACCTTTCTTCACTGTGGAAGGAGGAGCCGCCAGGCAGGACGGAACGAATACCCGAGAACCCCAGCGGAAGACGGTTCTGTGTGTACAGGGGGACCGAGAACTCCCGGAGGAGGAAAGAAAGTGGTCCAGGGCGGACGGCACCAGTCTCACCAGCACTGAGAGTCTGACAAGGATGGAAATCAAACATATCAAGGGGAAGGACAACGTAGTAGCAGATGCCCTATCCCGCATACATTAACCAGACATGACTCTTATTTTAAGGGGAGGGGTATGTGACGGTGTTCCCCCCCCTTATATTTCTCCCACGCCTGCAGTAAGAGTCATGTCTACTTTTCCCAAGCGTTCTCTACGTTGCAGGCTACAATTTGATATATGGGAGAGAGTGGAGTGTTCTCGGAGAGCCGAGAAATTTGTGAAATAATAATATTTTGGCCTGTGGTTTAGGCCCTTTAGGGAGCCAAGATGACGCTTGCCTCCCTGATTTCCCGCCAAAACCAGGTGACGTCAGTGGCACCGGATTGGTCACCGACAGCAATGTGGCACCGGGAGCCAATGAAAACCTCCCGTGGCGAAAGTGACGTCACGAAGGAAGGGGGTCCGGCCAGCGCGCCGAGCTGGCGCCAGCAGTCAGACACGACACGTCAAAGAGGTCGGACGTGCGACGATTGGTCCTGTCAGTTTGACAGTTGTTTCCCGCTCCCGTGGATTTACGCGTCACCTGAAGTCTGCCAGTACTCTGTGAGGTCTTCCCTAGTTCATGTGTTGAACCAGAGAGGGAATCGACGGTTATTTGAGCAACAAGTGCTCCAGTCAGGTACTGTGCATGAAGCAGTGAAGCCGTGTAGTGACGTATGTGATGTCTGTGGCAGTTCACCAGTTCGTGACAGCGTAGTGGCTGACAGAGCCACTGGGTAGCTGAGGAAGGAGAGGACTATTTGGGGAATCCGGACGACTGTAGCTGAGACGTAGGCGGCAGCCGTTGATGGGAGAAGACGACGGCCAGGAGACCGACTCCAACCCTTCAAGAAGTCAAGAAGGAGGACGGACCTGCAGTGAAGAGGGCACGGAGACGACGCGCTAAACGGTGGGACGACGAGAGGCTCTGGTAGGACACGACGACGTGTCGTGTGGGGGCGTTCCCGACACGAGGACCAGGAGCTACATCTCGACTCTCATTGGAGGATAGGTTGAAGTAGGTGTTTCTAGTTTCCCTCCCCATTTCCGCTTAGTTAGCTATATTATTCGGCTATATTATCTAGCCTGAGGATTTTACATGTCGTGAGCAAGTCTCACCCATGTCACAGTGAGGCACCAGTTTGCCATGTAGTACTATCAAGAGTACTTGTAATACTTATGTTGATTATTGGTGTGTACAGGCACCAGGAACAAGTGATAAATTTACTGTGTTGTGTATATCTTTCTAGAGATTTTGATGTGAACATATAGTGATAAATTATATATAATATTATGCCAGTATTTGGAAGTTAGGCTATGTGCCCAGAAACTATTTATTTTACCATTTACTGATGTCTGATCTATATGCATTATTATGTCTGTGTTCGTGCAGTGATTAATCATTTGTGAGTACAGTGAATTATTGCGTTATCGCCCATGAGAGAAAGTACTGAAAACTCCAGTGTTAATATTCCATAATATATTGTTGAATGAAGGGCAGTGAAGGCCATTACAGTGAGTCCTTGTAGCATTGATTGTAGAAAAGACTGTTTGAGCCTGAGTACAGTGTAACTAAGAAATACGTGCTATTTGTGCCAATATCGAGTGTGCGAGTTTCTAGTAATATTGGAGAATTTAAAGAAACAACGCGCGTGAATCTAGAAAACAAGCAATAAGCTTCCGCGTGGAGGGGCCAGGCAATCACCTGTTCTTGACACTTGATGAGGAGGGGAGGTGTTGCCACTTAGTGAGTGCATACTATTCGTGGGAACTACCGGCCGCTGCCAGGATCAGTTGATTTATTTATTATTGTTTGGCCTTGTGACATCTTTCATACATTTTAAGTAAAATACAAAACCACCTTTGTGTTTTTATTATCTCCTCCATTGATCTTGTGGCTATATTATACTGGAAAGCATAGAGTGATAACTGTAAGTACCTGCCTGATTCCTGATCTTTTGAGTGTGACCTTGCCAAGGCTACCACTAATTCCACCAGTCCACTGAGGTATTACTGGCCACCTAAAACACCAGTTGGCGACCTTGTGGTTTACCGTAGAGCCCGATTGTTGGGGAGGGCACATGACAGTCAAGTGAACGAGTCGTGTTCCCACTCTTTCTTAATCAGAGGCCGTTGAGATTGACTGGGAGACTCTCCTGGCGTGCAGTGGCGCCGTGAGGATCGAGTGAAGACCCGCTGGGCTATGGTGAGTGATCTTGAGCATAACTATTGCTCACCCCAGAGTAAGGATAGAGAAGTGAGAACCCCAACAATGCTTACCAGCAGATCCCAGAGGCACATAGAATAAAATTCAGAAGTTTAAAAAGAGCACATGACCAGACTATTTCTGACTTTGTAAGAGTAAAATTAAATCACTTTGACAGATGGATTAAAGCACTTAATATTACAGAGTTTGAGACTTTAAGAAACCTCATTGTAACTGAGGAAGTAGTGGGATGTCTACCAGAGAAATTAGCTTTATTTATGGCTGAAAATAAACAAACCACTGATCTTACCAAATTAGCCAAGCTAGCTGATGAGCATGAACTACTTACTAAAGTACCTTTCAGAACACCAATTAACCATTTTAATGCTAAAACTAATTATTATGCTCATAAAAATCATGTTTTCCAGACTCGACCAGCTACTTCACCTTCTCCCCTTAACCCTTCTCCTGTAAAGCCTAAATCTGAGGAACAGACAGGGTTGTTAACCTCAAGTAATGTAGTGATTAAGCCTGCAGTGGGTTCGGCTGTTCCGACCACTAGCAGGTATTGCAAGCATTGCAGGAGAAGAGGTCATGTGGTAAATTCATGTTATGCTTTGCACCCAGAGTTAAGACCAACTGGTCTCATTTATTATAGAGGTGTGCAAAATAAATTAACTAAGGAACATGTAACTGTAAACCCCAATTGGGAGAAACAGTATTCTCCATATATGTCTTCAGGTGAAGTTTTGTGTGTTAATGGGAAATGGAAGCCAGTGGTTCTTCTTCGTGATACTGGTGCTTCCCAAACCTTAATTTCTGCCAGTATACTCTCTAATGTTGAAAAGAGAGATACTAGGAAGTCTGTAGTTCTTCAGAGTGTTGCAGGATGTAAAACTGTACCTCTGATAGATGTTACTTTAAGATCCACCATTACTCCAAGTGTATGCACTGTGGGTGTTAGTACACAGTTGCCCATCCCAGGTGTGGATGTTATATTGGGTAATGATGTGGCCATAAATCATGTTGTGGGTGAGATTGATCCCAGTTTGTTTAACCAGCCAGTTGCAGACCATGTTGTTTATTCTGCCTGTGCTGAAGTTAGTTCTAGGAATGAACAACCGGTTGTTATAGATGGTTTTGTCCATTCTACCTGTGCTGATGTCAGTACTATTATTAATCCAGTTGTCAGTTCTGTTGTTGTTACTCAAGCATTTGTTCCAGTAACCAGTACCCCTTCAGTGGAGAAGTGGGATGTTGTTGTTCCAGATTCCTGTGTGGCCGATTTAGTTGTTGAGAGTAAGCCTGATACTATGACTCTGCTTTATTCCAATAAATTGGGAAAGGATGTCCATGTACCATTGTCTTGCCCGCTCACTACGAACGTTGTGCCAGGAGTTGAGAGAAACTTAAAAGCCACGACTCTGTATTCCAGCCAAGTGAATGGTTTAGGACAAGATGTCGGGTTGGCAGAAGTATTCCCGCTCACTCCAAGTTTAGAATCAGTTGTCGAGAGTAAGTCTGTTGTAGAGGCCCCGCCTCACCCTAGTCAAGGTGATAGTATAGGGGAGGAGGTCAAACTACCTGTTACTTGCCCGCTCGCTTCAGATTCCCTTAATTTATGTGCATTGAGTAGAACTGACCCTAAGATTTCAGAGAGAAGCAAGGAGACAGTCTGTACTGTAGATCCAGTTCTGGAGAGTGTGGGAGAGCAGCCAGAGGATCAGCTTCTGTTGAGTAGATGGAGACCCATTGAGCCTCCCTCTTCAGTTGTCTGTGAGGATGTGACCCAGCTTGGTAGTGATATTATTGATTGTGAGCAGACAGTACTCCAAGCAGCTCCAGAAGTCATGGGAGGAAATTTTGGTAAAACAATTAAGAGTGGTAAAGTAGCATTTGGATCTAAGTTGCGGAGATTTGTTGGTTGTGATTCTTATTCCATGTGGAGTAAGTATTTCTCATTGTGTACATTGAGTCAGAGTGTGTGTAGGATGTTGAAATCTACTTTTATTCTGCAGGAACCATTTTCTTGTGAAGTAATGGACTGTGGGACATCTTTGTCCAGCCTTGTGGTTGAGCAGAGAGAGTTTACTCAAGTAGGTTGTGCAACCAGTAGTTCTGAGGAAGTGGTGAGTTATACTACAGCAGTATCTCTATATTCAGATCCAGTTAATTTTGATGCACGAGTGATAAAAGTGTATGTTCCACTCAAGTGTGGTGTTGACTTTCAGAGTCATATTGTGGGTGAAGGATTAAATCATACTGGGGAGCAGATGTTTGAGGCAACAGGTGTGTATTTCAAGTTGGGGGATAAGGTTATCCTACCTAGTGATAATCATTGTGAAGGGTTTCAGATTATCCTTGGGCGTTTCTCAGGTAATCTGCTGTGCATCTTCAAGATGTTAAGACCCTTAAACCTTTTGGTTGATTGTTTGTCATCAGACGTAAATCTCTTGGGAAGTGATGGTGAGGGTTGTCAAGTTTTCGGCATGTTTTACTTAGTCTTTTGGAAGACTAGAAGGTTGATGATAGTGTGTGTTGTGTTCAAGTTCACCATCAGGAGGTGTGAACTTGTCTTGAGAGTTATGATTGAGATATGGTGCTTAGGCATATGCCTGTTTTCTTTCACTGATCGTTATGACAGAGTTATGAGGCAATTGATTTCTGTGTTCCTTATGGATCATCTGAGTCAGTTCGATCAGGTAGTCTTTGCACTTATCTTGGGTTGTATTACTTGGTTTGCTAGGTCGGTGTCTTGTGTTTCGGAAGGTTCTATGAATGGGAAAGTTTTATACATATTTGTGAGGTTTAATGCTAATTTCTCTAATTTTAGTATCCATTGGGCGAGAGTATGTGTTCCACAGAGGATCAAGAGTGATGAAGAGCAGATGTTTGTGTCAGGGCATACCCAGGAGAAGTCCCAAATCTACTCAACATCCAGTCAGCTTCAATTAAGCAGTTCAGCTCCAGAAAAAGGGAGAAATGGAAAATGGACCCTGTCTTGGAAAAATTCACCATGTGGAAAAGGAATCACATGGAAATACGGGACTGATCTAAGAGAAATAGTAGCAACAGATAGAAAGATAAATTGCCGTGATAACTGTGTGAAAGCAGCTACCTTTCCTTACAATTCTAATAATGATAATGTTGTTGATAAGAGTGTGAAATATGATCTGAAACTAAGTGATATAAATGAGATAGTACCCTGGAGAGATAAATTTGCATATTCCAGTGAAACCTATGTAGTGTTTTTATTTATAAGATGTATGAAATTTTTGAAAAAATGAAATCAACCTTCAGTTAATTTCATTTTTTTTCTTAGGGGACAGGAGGGATGTTACGAATCTCACTAGGATTCTGCCATTACTCTTGATTCTCATATTACTTTATTGTCTTGTTCTTTAATATAGCATCCAGTTGTATGATATAAGATTTTGTATGTTATATATATATATTATAGCATGCTGTAGTGTGCCTGAGTTACATTATATTGTGTGAGGCTTTTTGGTGTTAATTTCTCATGTAGTTTCTCCGTGTGGGCGGTTGACCATATTTGAATATGGCCAGTGTGGGAACATTGTTGTCAATGGAGTGTTTATAGTTTTACCTTGATTTATTCCCATATTTGGTTTTCGAATTATTGTATGGAATGTTGTACCAGTGTTTACTACTCTTTAGTTTAACAATGTTTTGAATATTAGTGCTGCGTTTTATTATTAGAATTTCCACAATGTTTGTGTGGACGGTTAGTTGATTTTTTGGTAGACGCTTGGCCTGCGGACCAAGGCGTGGGCAGAAGCGTGGCAGCTGTATTCGCGAGGAGTCATGTTTTAAGTTAAGTCATTGGTCACTGTTATTTTAGCCCATATAAATGTTAATTATCTGGTTAGATGATATGAGTGTTACTATTGATTAATCCATGTTCTGGTGATATTGCTCATATCTCAATAATTAATTTCATTCTATGATATTGCATGCTGACGAATATTTCTGGCTATTATACATTTAAATATTGTTATGATTGTCCCCCTTAGCATAAATATATTGTTCTCCATTTTATGCAGTGATGTATCTTTACCCCTAGACAATTATTGGCAAGGCCGATTTATAATCTTTTTTATTGCACTGCGGGGAGAAGAACCTTATTTAGTCTTAAGGGTGGTAACACACCACAACAACGAACATCTCAACAACGAACACTAGAACAACGAACACCACAAGAACGAACATCACAACAACGAACATCACAACAACGAACATCTCAACAACGAACACCACAATAATGAGCACTACAACAACGAAAATCAGAACAACGAACACTACAACAACGAACACTACAACTACGAAAACCTTAACAACAAACACCACAACAACGAACTGTACAACAACGAACACCACAACAACGAACAATACAACAACGAACACCACAACAACGAATTCCACAACAACGAACTTTACAGCAACGAACACCTCAACAACGAACATTACAACAACGAAAATCACAAAAACGACCATTACAACAACGAACACCACTACAACGAACACCACTACAACGAACACTACAATAATTAACACTACTACAACGAACAATACAACATTGAACACTGCAACAACGAACAAAACAACAACGAACACTTCAACAACGAACACTACAACAACGAACACCACAACAACGAACACCACAACAACAAACACTACAACAACGAACACCACAACAACGAAAATTACAACAATGAACACTACAACAACAAACATTACAACAACGAACACTGCAACAACAAACACTACAACAACGAACGCTACAACAACGAACACCACAACAACGAACATTAGAACAACGAACACTACAACAACGAACGTTATAAGAACGAACTCCACAACCAGGAACATTACAACAACGAACACTACAACAACGAACACTACAACAACGAACACCACATCAACGAACACCACAACAACGAACATCTCAACAACGAACATCTCAACAACGAATATGTCAACAACGAACAATACAACAACGAACATCACAACAACGAACATTACAACAACGACCACCACAACAACGAACATCTCAACAACGAACCTCTCAACAACGACCATCTCAGCAACGAACACTACAACGACGAACATCTCAACAACGAACACTACAACAACGAACACTACAACAACGAACACTACAACAACAAACACCAAAACAACGAACACTACAACAACGAACACTACAACAACGAACAATACCACAACAAACACCACAACAACGAACACTACAACAACGAACACTACAAGAACGAACATCTCAACAACGAACATCTCAACAACGAACACTACAACAACGAACACTAGAACAACGAACACCACAACAACGAACACCAAAATAATGAATACTACAACAACGAACATTAGAACAACGAACACCACAACAACGAACACCACAATAATGAACACTACAACAACGAAAATCAGAACAACGAACACTTCAACAACGAACACTACAACAACGAACACTACAACTACGAACGTCTTAACAACAAACACCACAACAACGAACTTTACAACAACGAACATCTCAACAACGAACATCTCAACAACGAACCTCTCAACAACGAACACTATAAACAACGAACACCACAACAACGAACATCACAACAACGAACACCACAACAACGAACATCTCAACAACGAACTCTACAACTATGAACATCTCAACAACAAACACCACAACAACGAACTTTACAACAACGAACATTTCAACATCGAACGTCTCAACAACGAACATCTCAACTACGCACACTACAACAATGAACACTACCACAACGAGCACCACAAGAACGAACATCTCAACAACGAACACTACAACAACAAACACCACAAGAACGAACATCACAACAACGAACATCACAACAACGAACATCTCAACAACCAATATCTCAACATCGAACGTTTCAACAATGAACATCTCAACTACGAACACTACAACAATGAACACTACAACAACGAACACTACAACAACGAACACTACAACAACGAACACTACAACAATGAACACCAAAACAACGAACACTACAACAACGAACACTACAACAACGAACACTACCACAACGAACACCACAACAACGAACACTACAACAACGAACACTAAAACAACGAACACTACAACAACGAACATCTCAACAATGAACACTACAACAATGAACACTACAACAACGAACACCACAACAACAAACATCTCAACAACGAACACTAGAACAACGAACACCACAAGAACGAACATCACAACAACGAACATCACAACAACGAACATCTCAACAACGAACACCACAATAATGAGCACTACAACAACGAAAATCAGAACAACGAACACTACAACAACGAACACTACAACTACGAAAACCTTAACAACAAACACCACAGCAACGAACTGTACAACAACGAACACCACAACAACGAACAATACAACAACGAACACCACAACAACGAATTCCACAACAACGAACTTTACAGCAACGAACACCTCAACAACGAACATTACAACAACGAAAATCACAAAAACGACCATTACAACAACGAACACCACTACAACGAACACCACTACAACGAACACTACAATAATTAACACTACTACAACGAACAATACAACATTGAACACTGCAACAACGAACAAAACAACAACGAACACTTCAACAACGAACACTACAACAACGAACACCACAACAACGAACACCACAACAACAAACACTACAACAACGAACACCACAACAACGAAAATTACAACAATGAACACTACAACAACAAACATTACAACAACGAACACTGCAACAACAAACACTACAACAACGAACGCTACAACAACGAACACCACAACAACGAACATTAGAACAACGAACACTACAACAACGAACGTTATAAGAACGAACTCCACAACCAGGAACATTACAACAACGAACACTACAACAACGAACACTACAACAACGAACACCACATCAACGAACACCACAACAACGAACATCTCAACAACGAACATCTCAACAACGAATATGTCAACAACGAACAATACAACAACGAACATCACAACAACGAACATTACAACAACGACCACCACAACAACGAACATCTCAACAACGAACCTCTCAACAACGACCATCTCAGCAACGAACACTACAACGACGAACATCTCAACAACGAACACTACAACAACGAACACTACAACAACGAACACTACAACAACAAACACCAAAACAACGAACACTACAACAACGAACACTACAACAACGAACAATACCACAACAAACACCACAACAACGAACACTACAACAACGAACACTACAAGAACGAACATCTCAACAACGAACATCTCAACAACGAACTTTACAACAACGAACATTTCAACATCGAACGTCTCAACAACGAACATCTCAACTACGCACACTACAACAATGAACACTACCACAACGAGCACCACAAGAACGAACATCTCAACAACGAACACTACAACAACAAACACCACAAGAACGAACATCACAACAACGAACATCACAACAACGAACATCTCAACATCGAACGTTTCAACAATGAACATCTCAACTACGAACACTACAACAATGAACATTACAACAACGAACACTACAACAATGAACACTACAACAACGAACACCACATCAACGAACACCACAACAACGAACATCTCAACAACGAACATCTCAACAACGAATATGTCAACAACGAACAATACAACAACGAACATCACAACAACGAACATTACAACAACGACCACCACAACAACGAACATCTCAACAACGAACCTCTCAACAACGACCATCTCAGCAACGAACACTACAACGACGAACATCTCAACAACGAACACTACAACAACGAACACTACAACAACGAACACTACAACAACAAACACCAAAACAACGAACACTACAACAACGAACACTACAACAACGAACAATACCACAACAAACACCACAACAACGAACACTACAACAACGAACACTACAAGAACGAACATCTCAACAACGAACATCTCAACAACGAACACTACAACAACGAACACTAGAACAACGAACACCACAACAACGAACACCAAAATAATGAATACTACAACAACGAACATTAGAACAACGAACACCACAACAACGAACACCACAATAATGAACACTACAACAACGAAAATCAGAACAACGAACACTTCAACAACGAACACTACAACAACGAACACTACAACTACGAACGTCTTAACAACAAACACCACAACAACGAACTTTACAACAACGAACATCTCAACAACGAACATCTCAACAACGAACCTCTCAACAACGAACACTATAAACAACGAACACCACAACAACGAACATCACAACAACGAACACCACAACAACGAACATCTCAACAACGAACTCTACAACTATGAACATCTCAACAACAAACACCACAACAACGAACTTTACAACAACGAACATTTCAACATCGAACGTCTCAACAACGAACATCTCAACTACGCACACTACAACAATGAACACTACCACAACGAGCACCACAAGAACGAACATCTCAACAACGAACACTACAACAACAAACACCACAAGAACGAACATCACAACAACGAACATCACAACAACGAACATCTCAACAACCAATATCTCAACATCGAACGTTTCAACAATGAACATCTCAACTACGAACACTACAACAATGAACACTACAACAACGAACACTACAACAACGAACACTACAACAACGAACACTACAACAATGAACACCAAAACAACGAACACTACAACAACGAACACTACAACAACGAACACTACCACAACGAACACCACAACAACGAACACTACAACAACGAACACTAAAACAACGAACACTACAACAACGAACATCTCAACAATGAACACTACAACAATGAACACTACAACAACGAACACCACAACAACAAACATCTCAACAACGAACACTAGAACAACGAACACCACAAGAACGAACATCACAACAACGAACATCACAACAACGAACATCTCAACAACGAACACCACAATAATGAGCACTACAACAACGAAAATCAGAACAACGAACACTACAACAACGAACACTACAACTACGAAAACCTTAACAACAAACACCACAACAACGAACTGTACAACAACGAACACCACAACAACGAACAATACAACAACGAACACCACAACAACGAATTCCACAACAACGAACTTTACAGCAACGAACACCTCAACAACGAACATTACAACAACGAAAATCACAAAAACGACCATTACAACAACGAACACCACTACAACGAACACCACTACAACGAACACTACAATAATTAACACTACTACAACGAACAATACAACATTGAACACTGCAACAACGAACAAAACAACAACGAACACTTCAACAACGAACACTACAACAACGAACACCACAACAACGAACACCACAACAACAAACACTACAACAACGAACACCACAACAACGAAAATTACAACAATGAACACTACAACAACAAACATTACAACAACGAACACTGCAACAACAAACACTACAACAACGAACGCTACAACAACGAACACCACAACAACGAACATTAGAACAACGAACACTACAACAACGAACGTTATAAGAACGAACTCCACAACCAGGAACATTACAACAACGAACACTACAACAACGAACACTACAACAACGAACACCACATCAACGAACACCACAACAACGAACATCTCAACAACGAACATCTCAACAACGAATATGTCAACAACGAACAATACAACAACGAACATCACAACAACGAACATTACAACAACGACCACCACAACAACGAACATCTCAACAACGAACCTCTCAACAACGACCATCTCAGCAACGAACACTACAACGACGAACATCTCAACAACGAACACTACAACAACGAACACTACAACAACGAACACTACAACAACAAACACCAAAACAACGAACACTACAACAACGAACACTACAACAACGAACAATACCACAACAAACACCACAACAACGAACACTACAACAACGAACACTACAAGAACGAACATCTCAACAACGAACATCTCAACAACGAACACTACAACAACGAACACTAGAACAACGAACACCACAACAACGAACACCAAAATAATGAATACTACAACAACGAACATTAGAACAACGAACACCACAACAACGAACACCACAATAATGAACACTACAACAACGAAAATCAGAACAACGAACACTTCAACAACGAACACTACAACAACGAACACTACAACTACGAACGTCTTAACAACAAACACCACAACAACGAACTTTACAACAACGAACATCTCAACAACGAACATCTCAACAACGAACCTCTCAACAACGAACACTATAAACAACGAACACCACAACAACGAACATCACAACAACGAACACCACAACAACGAACATCTCAACAACGAACTCTACAACTATGAACATCTCAACAACAAACACCACAACAACGAACTTTACAACAACGAACATTTCAACATCGAACGTCTCAACAACGAACATCTCAACTACGCACACTACAACAATGAACACTACCACAACGAGCACCACAAGAACGAACATCTCAACAACGAACACTACAACAACAAACACCACAAGAACGAACATCACAACAACGAACATCACAACAACGAACATCTCAACAACCAATATCTCAACATCGAACGTTTCAACAATGAACATCTCAACTACGAACACTACAACAATGAACACTACAACAACGAACACTACAACAACGAACACTACAACAACGAACACTACAACAATGAACACCAAAACAACGAACACTACAACAACAAACACTACAACAACGAACACTACCACAACGAACACCACAACAACGAACACTACAACAACGAACACTAAAACAACGAACACTACAACAACGAACATCTCAACAATGAACACTACAACAATGAACACTACAACAACGAACACCACAACAACAAACATCTCAACAACGAACACTACAACAACGAACATCACAACAACGACCATCACAAAAACGAACATCTCAACAACGAACATCTCAACAACGAACATTACAACAACGAACACTAGAACAACGAACACCACAACAACGAACACCACAATAATGAACACTACAACAACGAACACTAGAACAACGAACACCACAGCAACGAACACCACAATAATGAACACTACAACAACGAAAATCAGAACAACGAACACTTCAACAACGAACACTACAACAACGAACACTACAACTACGAACATTTCAACATCGAACGTCTCAACAACGAACATCTCAACTACGCACACTACAACAATGAACACTACCACAACGAGCACCACAAGAACGAACATCTCAACAACGAACACTACAACAACAAACACCACAAGAACGAACATGACAACAACGAACATGACAACAACGAACATCTCAACAACGAACATCTCAACATCGAACGTTTCAACAACGAACATCTCAACTACGAACACTACAACAATGAACACTACAACAACGAGCACCACAACATCGAACATCTCAACAACGAACACTACAACAATGAATACCACAAGAACGAACATCACAAGAACGAACATCACAACAACGAACATCTCAAAAACGAACACCACAATAATGAACACTACAACAACGAAAATCAGAACAACGAACACTACAACTACGAAAATCTTAACAACAAACACCTCAACAACGAACTTTACAACAACGAACATTACAACAATGAACACTACAACAACGAACACTACAACAACGAACAGTACAACAACGAACATTACAACAACGAACACTACAACAACGAACACTACTACAACGAACACTACAACAACAAACTTTACAACAATGAACACTACAACAACGAACACTACAACAACGAACACTACAACAACGAACACCACATCAACGAACACCACAACAACAAACATCTCAACAACGAACATCTCAACAACGAATATCTCAACAACGAACACTACAACAACGAACATCACAACAACGAACATTACAACAACGACCACCACAACAACGAACATCTCAGCAACGAACCTCTCAACAACGAACATCTCAACAACGAACACTACAACAACGAACATCTCAATAATGAACATCTCAACAACGAACACTACAACAACGAACACTACAACAACGAACACTACAACAACGAACACCAAAACAACGAACACTACAACAACGAACACTACAACAACGAACACTACCACAACGAACACCACAACAACGAACACCACAACAACGAACACTAAAACAACGAACACTACAACAACGAACATCTCAACAATGAACACTACAACAATGAACACTATAATAACGAACACCACAACAACGAACATCTCAACAACGAACACTACAACAACGAACATCACAACAACGACCATCACAAAAACGAACATCTCAACAACAAACATCTCAACAACGAACATTTCAACAACGAACACTAGAACAACGAACACCACAACAACGAACACCACAATAATGAACACTACAACAACGAACACTAGAACAACGAACACCACAGCAACGAACACCACAATAATGAACACTACAACAACGAAAATCAGAACAACGAACACTTCAACAACGAACACTACAACAACGAACACTACAACTACGAACATCTTAACAACAAACACCACAACAACGAACTTTACAACAACGAACATCTCAACAACGAACCTCTCAACAACGAACACTATAAACAACGAATACCACAACAACGAACATCACAACAATGAACACCACAACAACGAACATCTCAACAACGAACTCTACAACTACGAACATCTCAACAACAATCACCACATCAACGAACTTTACAACAACGAACATCTCAACAACGAACATCTCAACAACGAACCTCTCAACAACGAACTCTACACCAACGAACACCACAACAACGAAGACCACAACAACGAAGAGCACAACAACGAACATCTCAACAACGAACATCTCAACAACGAACATCTCAACAACGAACACCACAATAATGAGCACTACAACAACGAAAATCAGAACAACGAACACTACAACAACGAACACTACAACTACGAAAACCTTAACAACAAACACCACAACAACGAACTTTACAACAACGAACACCACAACAACGAACAATACAACAACGAACCCCACAACAACGAACAATACAACAACGAACACCACAACAACGAATTCCACAACAACGAACTTTACAGCAACGAACACCTCAACAACGAACATTACAACAACGAAAATCACAAAAACGACCATTACAACAACGAACACCACTACAACGAACACCAACACAACGAACACTACAATAATTAACACTACTACAAAGAACAATACAACATTGAACACTACAACAACGAACAAAACAACTACGAACACTTCAACGACGAACACTACAACAACGAACACCACAACAACGAACACCACAACAACGAACACTACAACAACGAACACCACAACAACGAACATCACAACAACAAACACTACAACAACGAACACCACAACAACGAAAATTACAACAATGAACACTACAACAACTAACATTACAACAACGAACACTACAACAACAAACACTACAACAACGAACGCTACAACAACGAACACTACAACAACGAACACTACAACAACGAACATCTCAACAACGAACACTACAACAACGAACACTACAACAACGAACACTACAACAACAAACACCAAAACAACGAACACTACAACAACGAACACTACAACAACGAACAATACCACAACAAACACCACAACAACGAACACTACAACAACGAACACTACAAGAACGAACATCTCAACAACGAACATCTCAACAACGAACACTACAACAACGAACACTAGAACAACGAACACCACAACAACGAACACCAAAATAATGAATACTACAACAACGAACATTAGAACAACGAACACCACAACAACGAACACCACAATAATGAACACTACAACAACGAAAATCAGAACAACGAACACTTCAACAACGAACACTACAACAACGAACACTACAACTACGAACGTCTTAACAACAAACACCACAACAACGAACTTTACAACAACGAACATCTCAACAACGAACATCTCAACAACGAACCTCTCAACAACGAACACTATAAACAACGAACACCACAACAACGAACATCACAACAACGAACACCACAACAACGAACATCTCAACAACGAACTCTACAACTATGAACATCTCAACAACAAACACCACAACAACGAACTTTACAACAACGAACATTTCAACATCGAACGTCTCAACAACGAACATCTCAACTACGCACACTACAACAATGAACACTACCACAACGAGCACCACAAGAACGAACATCTCAACAACGAACACTACAACAACAAACACCACAAGAACGAACATCACAACAACGAACATCACAACAACGAACATCTCAACAACCAATATCTCAACATCGAACGTTTCAACAATGAACATCTCAACTACGAACACTACAACAATGAACACTACAACAACGAACACTACAACAACGAACACTACAACAACGAACACTACAACAATGAACACCAAAACAACGAACACTACAACAACAAACACTACAACAACGAACACTACCACAACGAACACCACAACAACGAACACTACAACAACGAACACTAAAACAACGAACACTACAACAACGAACATCTCAACAATGAACACTACAACAATGAACACTACAACAACGAACACCACAACAACAAACATCTCAACAACGAACACTACAACAACGAACATCACAACAACGACCATCACAAAAACGAACATCTCAACAACGAACATCTCAACAACGAACATTACAACAACGAACACTAGAACAACGAACACCACAACAACGAACACCACAATAATGAACACTACAACAACGAACACTAGAACAACGAACACCACAGCAACGAACACCACAATAATGAACACTACAACAACGAAAATCAGAACAACGAACACTTCAACAACGAACACTACAACAACGAACACTACAACTACGAACATTTCAACATCGAACGTCTCAACAACGAACATCTCAACTACGCACACTACAACAATGAACACTACCACAACGAGCACCACAAGAACGAACATCTCAACAACGAACACTACAACAACAAACACCACAAGAACGAACATGACAACAACGAACATGACAACAACGAACATCTCAACAACGAACATCTCAACATCGAACGTTTCAACAACGAACATCTCAACTACGAACACTACAACAATGAACACTACAACAACGAGCACCACAACATCGAACATCTCAACAACGAACACTACAACAATGAATACCACAAGAACGAACATCACAAGAACGAACATCACAACAACGAACATCTCAAAAACGAACACCACAATAATGAACACTACAACAACGAAAATCAGAACAACGAACACTACAACTACGAAAATCTTAACAACAAACACCTCAACAACGAACTTTACAACAACGAACATTACAACAATGAACACTACAACAACGAACACTACAACAACGAACAGTACAACAACGAACATTACAACAACGAACACTACAACAACGAACACTACTACAACGAACACTACAACAACAAACTTTACAACAATGAACACTACAACAACGAACACTACAACAACGAACACTACAACAACGAACACCACATCAACGAACACCACAACAACAAACATCTCAACAACGAACATCTCAACAACGAATATCTCAACAACGAACACTACAACAACGAACATCACAACAACGAACATTACAACAACGACCACCACAACAACGAACATCTCAGCAACGAACCTCTCAACAACGAACATCTCAACAACGAACACTACAACAACGAACATCTCAATAATGAACATCTCAACAACGAACACTACAACAACGAACACTACAACAACGAACACTACAACAACGAACACCAAAACAACGAACACTACAACAACGAACACTACAACAACGAACACTACCACAACGAACACCACAACAACGAACACCACAACAACGAACACTAAAACAACGAACACTACAACAACGAACATCTCAACAATGAACACTACAACAATGAACACTATAATAACGAACACCACAACAACGAACATCTCAACAACGAACACTACAACAACGAACATCACAACAACGACCATCACAAAAACGAACATCTCAACAACAAACATCTCAACAACGAACATTTCAACAACGAACACTAGAACAACGAACACCACAACAACGAACACCACAATAATGAACACTACAACAACGAACACTAGAACAACGAACACCACAGCAACGAACACCACAATAATGAACACTACAACAACGAAAATCAGAACAACGAACACTTCAACAACGAACACTACAACAACGAACACTACAACTACGAACATCTTAACAACAAACACCACAACAACGAACTTTACAACAACGAACATCTCAACAACGAACCTCTCAACAACGAACACTATAAACAACGAATACCACAACAACGAACATCACAACAATGAACACCACAACAACGAACATCTCAACAACGAACTCTACAACTACGAACATCTCAACAACAATCACCACATCAACGAACTTTACAACAACGAACATCTCAACAACGAACATCTCAACAACGAACCTCTCAACAACGAACTCTACACCAACGAACACCACAACAACGAAGACCACAACAACGAAGAGCACAACAACGAACATCTCAACAACGAACATCTCAACAACGAACATCTCAACAACGAACACCACAATAATGAGCACTACAACAACGAAAATCAGAACAACGAACACTACAACAACGAACACTACAACTACGAAAACCTTAACAACAAACACCACAACAACGAACTTTACAACAACGAACACCACAACAACGAACAATACAACAACGAACCCCACAACAACGAACAATACAACAACGAACACCACAACAACGAATTCCACAACAACGAACTTTACAGCAACGAACACCTCAACAACGAACATTACAACAACGAAAATCACAAAAACGACCATTACAACAACGAACACCACTACAACGAACACCAACACAACGAACACTACAATAATTAACACTACTACAAAGAACAATACAACATTGAACACTACAACAACGAACAAAACAACTACGAACACTTCAACGACGAACACTACAACAACGAACACCACAACAACGAACACCACAACAACGAACACTACAACAACGAACACCACAACAACGAACATCACAACAACAAACACTACAACAACGAACACCACAACAACGAAAATTACAACAATGAACACTACAACAACTAACATTACAACAACGAACACTACAACAACAAACACTACAACAACGAACGCTACAACAACGAACACCACAACAACGAACATTAGAACAACGAACACTACAACAAAACGAACGTTATAAGAACGAACTCCACAACAAGGAACACTACAACAACGAACACTACAACAACGAACACTACAACAACGAACACCACATCAACGAACACCACAACAACGAACATCTCAACAACGAACATCTCAACAACGAATATCTCAACATCGAACGTTTCAACAATGAACATCTCAACTACGAACACTACAACAATGAACACTACAACAACGAGCACCACAACAACGAACATCTCAACAACGAACACTACAACAACGAATACCACAAGAACGAACATCACAACAACGAACATCACAACAACGAACATCTCAAAAATGAACACCACAATAATGAACACTACAACAACGAAAATCAGAACAACGAACACTACAACAACGAACACTACAACTACGAAAACCTTAACAACAAACACCACAACAACGAACTTTACAACAACGAACATTACAACAATGAACACTACAACAACGAACACTACAACAACGAACAGTACAACAACGAACATTACAACAACGAACACTGCAACAACGAACACTACTACAACGAACACTACAACAACAAACTTTACAACAATGAACACTACAACAACGAACACTACAACAACGAACACTACAACAACGAACACTACAACAACGAACACCACATCAACGAACACCACAACAACAAACATCTCAACAACGAACATCTCAACAACGAATATCTCAACAACGAACACTACAACAACGAACATCACAACAACGAACATTACAACAACGACCACCACAACAACGAACATCTCAGCAACGAACCTCTCAACAACGAACATCTTAACAACGAACACTACAACAATGAACATCTCAATAATGAACATCTCAACAACGAACACTACAACAACGAACACTACAACAACGAACACTACAACAACGAACACTACCACAACGAACACCACAACAACGAACACTACAACAACGAACACTAAAACAACGAACACTACAACAACGAACATCTCAACAATGAACACTACAACAATGAACACTACAACAACGAACACCACAACAACGGACATCTCAACAACGAACACTACAACAACGAACATCACAACAACGACCATCACAAAAACGAAGATCTCAACAACGAACATCTCAACAACGAACATTACAACAACGAACACTAGAACAACGAACACCACAACAACGAACACCACAATAATGAACACTACAACAACGAACACTAGAACAACGAACACCACAGCAACGAACACCACAATAATGAACACTACAACAACGAAAATCAGAACAACGAACTCTTCAACAACGAACACTACAACAACGAACACTACAACTACGAACATTTCAACATCGAACGTCTCAACAACGAACATCTGAACTACGCACACTACAACAATGAACACTACCACAACGAGCACCACAAGAACGAACATCTCAACAACGAACACTACAACAACAAACACCACAAGAACGAACATCACAACAACGAACATGACAACAACGAACATCTCAACAACGAACATCTCAACATCGAACGTTTCAACAACGAACATCTCAACTACGAACACTACAACAATGAACACTACAACAACGAGCACCACAACAACGAACATCTCAACAACGAACACTACAACAATGAATACCACAAGAACGAACATCACAACAACGAACATCACAACAACGAACATCTCAAAAACGAACACCACAATAATGAACACTACAACAACGAAAATCAGAACAACGAACACTACAACAACGAACACTACAACTACGAAAACCTTAACAACAAACACCACAACAACGAACTTTACAACAACGAACATTACAACAATGAACACTACAACAACGAACACTACAACAACGAACACTACAACAACGAACACTACAACAACGAACACTACAACAACGAACACCACATCAACGAACACCACAACAACAAACATCTCAACAACGAACATCTCAACAACGAATATCTCAACAACGAACACTACAAGAACGAACATCACAACAACGAACATTACAACAACGACCACCACAACAACGAACATCTCAGCAACGAACCTCTCAACAACGAACATCTCAACAACGAACACTACAACAACGAACATCTCAATAATGAACATCTCAACAACGAACACTACAACAACGAACACTACAACAACGAACACTACAACAACGAACACTACCACAACGAACACCACAACAACGAACACTACAACAACGAACACTAAAACAACGAACACTACAACAACGAACATCTCAACAATGAACACTACAACAATGAACACTACAACAACGAACACCACAACAACGGACATCTCAACAACGAACACTACAACAACGAACATCACAACAACGACCATCACAATAACGAAGATCTCAACAACGAACATCTCAACAACGAACATTACAACAACGAACACTAGAACAACGAACACCACAACAACGAACACCACAATAATGAACACTACAACAACGAACACTAGAACAACGAACACCACAGCAACGAACACCACAATAATGAACACTACAACAACGAAAATCAGAACAACGAACTCTTCAACAACGAACACTACAACAACGAACACTACAACTACGAACATTTCAACATCGAACGTCTCAACAACGAACATCTGAACTACGCACACTACAACAATGAACACTACCACAACGAGCACCACAAGAACGAACATCTCAACAACGAACACTACAACAACAAACACCACAAGAACGAACATCACAACAACGAACATGACAACAACGAACATCTCAACAACGAACATCTCAACATCGAACGTTTCAACAACGAACATCTCAACTACGAACACTACAACAATGAACACTACAACAACGAGCACCACAACAACGAACATCTCAACAACGAACACTACAACAATGAATACCACAAGAACGAACATCACAACAACGAACATCACAACAACGAACATCTCAAAAACGAACACCACAATAATGAACACTACAACAACGAAAATCAGAACAACGAACACTACAACAACGAACACTACAACTACGAAAACCTTAACAACAAACACCACAACAACGAACTTTACAACAACGAACATTACAACAATGAACACTACAACAACGAACACTACAACAACGAACAGTACAACAACGAACATTACAACAACGAACACTACAACAACGAACACTACTACAACGAACACTACAACAACAAACTTTACAACAATGAACACTACAACAACGAACACTACAACAACGAACACTACAACAACGAACACTACAACAACGAACACCACATCAACGAACACCACAACAACAAACATCTCAACAACGAACATCTCAACAACGAATATCTCAACAACGAACACTACAACAACGAACATCACAACAACGAACATTACAACAACGACCACCACAACAACGAACATCTCAGCAACGAACCTCTCAACAACGAACATCTCAACAACGAACACTACAACAACGAACATCTTAATAATGAACATCTCAACAACGAACACTATAACAACGAACACTACAACAACGAACACTACAACAACGAACACCAAAACAACAAACACTACAAACACGAACACTACAACAACGAACACTACCACAACGAACACCACAACAACGAACACCACAACAACGAACACTAAAACAACGAACACTACAACAACGAACATCTCAACAATGAACACTACAACAACGAACATCACAACAACGACCATCACAAAAACGAACATCTCAACAACGAACATCTCAACAACGAACATTACAACAACGAACACTAGAACAACGAACACCACAACAACGAACACCACAGTAATGAACACTACAACAACGAACACTAGAACAACGAACACCACAGCAACGAACACCACAATAATGAACACTACAACAACGAAAATCAGAACAACGAACACTTCAACAACGAACACTACAACAACGAACACTACAACTACGAACATCTTAACAACAAACACCACAACAACTAACTTTACAACAACGAACATCTCAACAACGAACATCTCAACAACGAACCTCTCAACAACGAACACTATAAACAACGAACACCACAACAACGAACATCACAACAACGAACACCACAACAACGAACATCTCAACAACGAACTCTACAACTACGAACATCTCAACAACAAACACCACAACAACGAACTTTACAACAACGAACATCTCAACAACGAACCTCTCAACAACGAACACTACACCAACGAACACCACAACAACGAACACCCCAACAACGAAGACCACAACAACGAACATCTCAACAACGAACATCTCAACATCGAACGTGTCAACAACGAACATCTCAACTACGAACACTAAAACAATGAACACTACAACAACGAACACCACAACAACGAACATCTCAACAACGAACACTACAACAACGAACATCACAACAACGACCATCACAAAAACGAACATCTCAACAACGAACATCTCAACAACGAACATTACAACAACGAACACTAGAACAACGAACACCACAACAACGAACACCACAATAATGAACACTACAACAACGAACACTAGAACAACGAACACCACAGCAACGAACACCACAATAATGAACACTACAACAACGAAAATCAGAACAACGAACACTTCAACAACGAACACTACAACAACGAACACTACAACTACGAACATTTCAACATCGAACGTCTCAACAACGAACATCTCAACTACGCACACTACAACAATGAACACTACCACAACGAGCACCACAAGAACGAACATCTCAACAACGAACACTACAACAACAAACACCACAAGAACGAACATCACAACAACGAACATCACAACAACGAACATCTCAACAACGAACATCTCAACATCGAACGTTTCAACAACGAACATCTCAACTACGAACACTACAACAATGAACACTACAACAACGAGCACCACAACAACGAACATCTCAACAACGAACACTACAACAATGAATACCACAAGAACGAACATCACAACAAAGAACATCACAACAACGAACATCTCAAAACGAACACCACAATAATGAACACTACAACAACGAAAATCAGAACAACGAACACTACAACTACGAAAACCTTAACAACAAACACCACAACAACGAACTTTACAATAACGAACATTACAACAATGAACACTACAACAACGAACACTACAACAACGAACAGTACAACAACGAACATTACAACAACGAACACTACAACAACGAACACTACTACAACGAACACTACAACAACAAACTTTACAACAATGAACACTACAACAACGAACACTACAACAACGAACACTACAACAACGAACACTACAACAACGAACACCACATCAACGAACACCACAACAACAAACATCTCAACAACGAACATCTCAACAACGAATATCTCAACAACGAACACTACAACAACGAACATCACAACAACGAACATTACAACAACGACCACCACAACAACGAACATCTCAGCAACGAACCTCTCAACAACGAACATCTCAACAACGAACACTACAACATCGAACATCTCAATAATGAACATCTCAACAACGAACACTACAACAACGAACACTACAACAACGAACACTACAACAACGAACACCAAAACAACGAACACTACAACAACGAACACTACAACAACGAACACTACCACAACGAACACCACAACAACGAACACCACAACAACGAACACTAAAACAACGAACACTACAACAACGAACATCTCAACAATGAACACTACAACAATGAACACTATAACAACGAACACCACAACAACGAACATCTCAACAACGAACACTACAACAACGAACATCACAACAACGACCATCACAAAAACGAACATCTCAACAACGAACATTACAACAACGAACACTAGAACAACGAACACCACAACAACGAACACCACAATAATGAACACTACAACAACGAACACTAGAACAACGAACACCACAGCAACGAACACCACAATAATGAACACTACAACAACGAAAATCAGAACAACGAACACTTCAACAACGAACACTAGAACAACGAACACTACAACTAAGAACATCTTAACAATAAACACCACAACAACGAACTTTACAACAACGAACATCTCAACAACGAACATCTCAACAACGAACCTCTCAACAACGAACACTATAAACAACGAATACCACAACAACGAACATCACAACAACGAACACCACAACAACGAACATCTCAACAACGAACTCTACAACTACGAACATCTCAACAACAAACACCACAACAACGAACTTTACAACAACGAACATCTCAACAACGAACATCTCAACAACGAGCCTCTCAACAACGAACTCTACACCAACGAACACCACAACAACGAAGACCACAACAACGAAGACCACAACAACGAACATCTCAACAACGAACATCTCAACATCGAACGTGTCAACAACGAACATCTCAACTACGAACACTAAAACAATGAACACTACAACAACGAGCACCACAACAACGAACATCTCAACAACGAACACCACAATAATGAGCACTACAACAAAGAAAATCAGAACAACGAACACTACAACAACGAACACTACAACTACGAAAACCTTAACAACAAACACCACAACAACGAACTTTACAACAATGAACACCACAACAACGAATAAAACAACAACGAACACTACAACAACGAATTCCACAACAACGAACTTTACAGCAACGAACACCTCAACAACGAACATTACAACAACGAAAATCACAAAAACGACCATTACAACAACAAACACCACTACAACGAACACCACTACAACGAACACTACAATAATTAACACTACTACAAAGAACAATACAACATTGAACACTACAACAACGAACAAAACAACAACGAACACTTCAACAACGAACACTACAACAACGAACACCACAACAACGAACACCACAACAACGAACACTACAACAACGAACACCACAACAACGAACACCACAACAACAAACACTACAACAACGAACACCACAACAACAAAAATTACAACAATGAACACTACAACAACTAACATTACAACAACGAACACTACAACAACAAACACTACAACAACGAACGCTACAACAACGAACACCACAACAACGAACATTAGAACAACGAACACTACAACAACGAACGTTATAAGAACGAACTCCACAACAAGGAACACTACAACAACGAACACTACAACAACGAACACTACATCAATGAACACCACATCAACGAACACCACAACAACGAACATCTCAACAACGAACATCTCAACAACGAATATCTCAACAACGAACAATACAACAACGAACATCACAACAACGAACATTACGACAACGACCACCACAACAACGAACATCTCAACAACGAACCTATCAACAACGACCATCTCAGCAACGTACACTACAACAACGAACATCTCAACAACGAACACTACAACAACGAACACTACAACAACGAACACTACAACAACGTACACTACAACAACGAACACTACAACAACAAACACCAAAACAACGAACACTACAACAACGAACACTACAACAACGAACACTACCACAACGAACACACAACAACGAACACTACAACAACGAACACTAAAACAACGAACACTACAAGAACGAACATCACAACAACGAAACATTACAACAACGAACATCTCAAAAACGAACACCAACAATAATGAACACTACAACAACGAAAATCAGAACAACGAAAACTACAACAACGAACACTACAACTACGAAAACCTTAACAACAAACACCACAAACAACGAACTTTACAACAACGAACATTACAACAATGAACACTACAACAACGAACACTACAACAACGAACAGTACAACAACGAACATTACAACACGAACACTACAACAACGAACACTACTACAACGAACACTACAACAACGAACTTTGCAACAATGAACACTACAACAACGAACACTACAACAACGAACACTACAACAACGAACACTACAACAACGAACACCACATCAACGAACACCACAACAACAAACATCTCAACAAAGAACATCTCAACAACGAATATCTCAACAACGAACACTACAACAACGAACATCACAACAACGAACATTACAGCAACGACCACCACAACAACGAACATCTCAGCAAACGAACCTCTCAACAACGAACATCTCAACAACGAACACAACAACATCGAACATCTCAATAATGAACATCTCAACAACGAACACTACAAAACGAACACTACAACAACGAACACTACAACAACGAACACTACAACAACGAACACCACATCAACGAACACACAACAACAAACATCTCAACAACGAACATCTCAACAACGAATATCTCAACAACGAACACTACAACAACGAACATCACAACAACGAACATTACAACAACGACCACCACAACAACGAACATCTCAGCAACGAACCTCTCAACAACGAACATCTCAACAACGAACACTACAACAACGAACATCTCAATAATGAACATCTCAACAACGAACACTACAACAACGAACACTACAACAACGAACACTACAACAACGAACACCAAAACAACGAACACTACAACAACGAACACTACAACAACGAACACTACCACAAACGAACACCACAACAACGAACACCACAACAACGAACACTAAAACAACGAACACTACAACAACGAACATCTCAACAATGAACACTACAACAATGAACACTATAATAACGAACACCACAACAACGAACATCTCAACAACGAACACTACAACAACGAACATCACAACAACGACCATCACAAAAACGAACATCTCAACAACGAACATCTCAACAACGAACATTTCAACAACGAACACTAGAACAACGAACACCACAACAACGAACACCACAATAATGAACACTACAACAACGAACACTAGAACAACGAACACCACAGCAACGAACACCACAATAATGAACACTACAACAACGAAAATCAGAACAAACGAACACTTCAACAACGAACACTACAACAACGAACACTACAACTACGAACATCTTAACAACAAACACCACAACAACGAACTTTACAACAACGAACATCTCAACAACGAACATCTCAACAACGAACCTCTCAACAACGAACACTATAAACACGAACACCACAACAACGAACATCACAACAATGAACACCACAACAACGAACATCTCAACAACGAACTCTACAACTACGAACATCTCAACAACAATCACCACATCAACGAACTTTACAACAACGAACATCTCAACAACGAACATCTCAACAACGAACCTCTCAACAACGAACCTCTACACCAACGAACACCACAACAACGAAGACCACAACAACGAAGACCACAACAACGAACATCTCAACAACGAACATCTCAACAACGAACATCTCAACAACGAACACCACAATAATGAGCACTACAACAACGAAAATCAGAACAACGAACACTACAACAACGAACACTACAACTACGAAAACCTTAACAACAAACACCACAACAACGAACTTTACAACAACGAACACCCAACAACGAACAATACAACAACGAACCCACAACAACGAACAATACAACAACGAACACCACAACAACAAACACTACAACAACGAACACCACAACAACAAAAATTACAACAATGAACACTACAACAACTAACATTACAACAACGAACACTACAACAACAAACACTACAACAACGAACGCTACAACAACCGAACACCACAACAACGAACATTAGAACAACGAAACACTACAACAACGAACGTTATAAGAAACGAACTCCACAACAAGGAACACTACAACAACGAACACTACAACAACGAACACTACATCAATGAACACCACATCAACGAACACCACAACAACGAACATCTCAACAACGAACATCTCAACAAACGAATATCTCAACAACGAACAATACAACAACGAACATCACAACAACGAACATTACGACAACGACCACCACAACAACGAACATCTCAACAACGAACCTATCAACAACGACCATCTCAGCAAACGTACACTGACAACAACGAACATCTCAACAACAAACACTACAACAACGAACACTACAACAACGAACACTACAACAACGTACACTACAACAACGAACACTACACAACAAACACCAAAACAACGAACACTACAACAACGAACACTACAACAACGAACACTACCACAACGAACACCACAACAACGAACACTACAACAACGAACACTAAAACAACGAACACTACAAGAACGAACATCACAACAACGAACATTACAACAACGAACATCTCAAAAACGAACACCACAATAATGAACACTACAACAACGAAATCAGAACAACGAACACTACAACAACGAACACTACAACTACGAAACCTTAAGAACAAACACCACAACAACGAACTTTACAACAACGAACATTACAACAATGAACACTACAACAACGAACACTACAACAACGAACAGTACAACAACGAACATTACAACAACGAACACTACAACAACGAACACTACTACAACGAACACTACAACAACGAACTTTGCAACAATGAACACTACAACAACGAACACTACAACAACGAACACTACAACAACGAACACTACAACAACGAACACATCAACGAACACCACAACAACAAACATCTCAACAAAGAACATCTCAACAACGAATATCTCAACAACGAACACTACAACAACGAACATCACAACAACGAACATTACAGCAACGACCACCACAACAACGAACATCTCAGCAACGAACCTCTCAACAACGAACATCTCAACAACGAACACAACAACATCGAACATCTCAATAATGAACATCTCAACAACGAACACTACAAAAACGAACACTACAACAACGAACACTACAACAACGAACACTACAACAACGAACACCACATCAACGAACACCACAACAACAAACATCTCAACAACGAACATCTCAACAACGAATATCTCAACAACGAACACTACAACAACGAACATCACAACAACGAACATTACAACAACGACCACCACAACAACGAACATCTCAGCAACGAACCTCTCAACAACGAACATCTCAACAACGAACACTACAACAACGAACATCTCAATAATGAACATCTCAACAACGAACACTACAACAACGAACACTACACAACGAACACTACAACAACGAACACCAAAACAACGAACACTACAACAACGAACACTACAACAACGAACACTACCACAACGAACACCACAACAACGAACACCACAACAACGAACACTAAAACAACGAACACTACAACAACGAACATCTCAACAATGAACACTACAACAATGAACACTATAATAACGAACACCACAACAACGAACATCTCAACAACGAACACTACAACAACGAACATCACAACAACGACCATCACAAAAACGAACATCTCAACAACGAACATCTCAACAACGAACATTTCAACAACGAACACTAGAACAACGAACACCACAACAACGAACACCACAATAATGAACACTACAACAACGAACACTAGAACAACGAACACCACAGCAACGAACACCACAATAATGAACACTACAACAACGAAAATCAGAACAACGAACACTTCAACAACGAACACTACAACAACGAACACTACAACTACGAACATCTTAACAACAACACCACAACAACGAACTTTACAACAACGAACATCTCAACAACGAACATCTCAACAACGAACCTCTCAACAACGAACACTATAAACAACGAACACCACAACAACGAACATCACAACAATGAACACCACAACAACGAACATCTCACAACGAACTCTACAACTACGAACATCTCAACAACAATCACCACATCAACGAACTTTACAACAACGAACATCTCAACAACGAACATCTCAACAACGAACCTCTCAACAACGAACTCTACACCAACGAACACCACAACAACGAAGACCACAACAACGAAGACCACAACAACGAACATCTCAACAACGAACATCTCAACAACGAACATCTCAACAACGAACACCACAATAATGAGCACTACAACAACGAAACTCAGAACAACGAACACTACAACAACGAACACTACAACTACGAAAACCTTAACAACAACACCACAACAACGAACTTTACAACAACGAACACCACAACAACGAACAATACAACAACGAACCCCACAACAACGAACAATACAACAACGAACACCACAACAACGAATTCCACAACAACGAACTTTACAGCAACGAACACCTCAACAACGAACATTACAATAATTAACACTACTACAAAGAACAATACAACATTGAACACTACAACAACGAACAAAACAACTACGAACACTTCAACAACGAACACTACAACAACGAACCCACAACAACGAACACCACAACAACGAACACCACAACAACGAACATCACAACAACAAACACTACAACAACGAACACCACAACAACGAAAATTACAACAATGAACACTACAACACAACTAACATTACAACAACGAACACTACAACAACAAACACTACAACAACGAACGCTACAACAACGAACACCACAACAACGAACATTAGAACAACGAACACTACAACAAAACGAACGTTATAAGAACGAACTCCACAACAAGGAACACTACAACAACGAACACTACAACAACGAACACTACAACAACGAACACCACATCAACGAACACCACAACAACGAACATCTCAACAACGAACATCTCAACAACCGAATATCTCAACATCGAACGTTTTCAACAATGAACATCTCAACTACGAACACTACAACAATGAACACTACAACAACGAGCACCACAACAACGAACATCTCAACAACGAACACTACAACAACGAATACCACAAGAACGAACATCACAACAACGAACATCACAACAACGAACATCTCAAAAACGAACACCACAATAATGAACACTACAACAACGAAAATCAGAACAACGAACACTACAACAACGAACACTACAACTACGAAAACCTTAACAACAAACACCACAACAACGAACTTTACAACAACGAACATTACAACAATGAACACTACAACAACGAACACTACAACAACGAACAGTACAACAACGAACATTACAACAACGAACACTGCAACAACGAACACTACTACAACGAACACTACAACAACAAACTTTACAACAATGAACACTACAACAACGAACACTACAACAACGAACACTACAACAACGAACACTACAACAACGAACACCACATCAACGAACACCACAACAACAAACATCTCAACAACGAACATCTCAACAACGAATATCTCAACAACGAACACTACAACAACGAACATCACAACAACGAACATCAACAACGACCACCACAACAACGAACATCTCAGCAACGAACCTCTCAACAACGAACATCTCAACAACGAACACTACAACAACGAACATCTTAATAATGAACATCTCAACAACGAACACTACAACAACGAACACTACAACAACGAACACTACAACAACGAACACTACAACAACGAACACCAAAACAACAAACACTACAAACACGAACACTACAACAACGAACACTACCACAACGAACACCACAACAACGAACACCACAACAACGAACACTAAAACAACGAACACTACAACAACGAACATCTCAACAATGAACACTACAACAACGAACATCACAACAACGACCATCACAAAAACGAACATCTCAACAACGAACATCTCAACAACGAACATCTCAACAACGAACATTACAACAACGAACACTAGAACAACGAACACCACAACAACGAACACCACAGTAATGAACACTACAACAACGAAACTAGAACAACGAACACCACAGCAACGAACACCACAATAATGAACACTACAACAACGAAAATCAGAACAACGAACACTTCAACAACGACACTACAACAACGAACACTACAACTACGAACATCTTAACAACAAACACCACAACAACTAACTTTACAACAACGAACATCTCAACAACGAACATCTCAACAACGAACCTCTCAACAACGAACACTATAAACAACGAACACCACAACAACGAACATCACAACAACGAACACCACAACAACGAACATCTCAACAACGAACTCTACAACTACGAACATCTCAACAACAAACACCACAACAACGAACTTTACAACAACGAACATCTCAACAACGAACCTCTCAACAACGAACACTACACCAACGAACACCACAACAACGAACACCACAACAACGAAGACCACAACAACGAACATCTCAACAACGAACATCTCAACATCGAACGTGTCAACAACGAACATCTCAACTACGAACACTAAAACAATGAACACTACAACAACGAACACCACAAACACGACATCTCAACAACGAACACTACAACAACGAACATCACAACAACGACCATCACAAAAACGAACATCTCAACAACGAACATCTCAACAACGAACATTACAACAACGAACACTAGAACAACGAACACCACAACAACGAACACCACAATAATGAACACTACAACACGAACACTAGAACAACGAACACCACAGCAACGAACACCACAATAATGAACACTACAACAACGAAAATCAGAACAACGAACACTTCAACAACGAACACTACAACAACGAACACTACAACTACGAACATTTAACATCGAACGTCTCAACAACGAACATCTCAACTACGCACACTACAACAATGACACTACCACAACGAGCACCACAAGAACGAACATCTCAACAACGAACACTACAACAACAAACACCACAAGAACGAACATCACAACAACGAACATCACAACAACGAACATCTCAACACGAACATCTCAACATCGAACGTTTCAACAACGAACATCTCAACTACGAACACTACAACAATGAACACTACAACAACGAGCACCACAACAACGAACATCTCAACAACGAACACTACAACAATGAATACCACAAGAACGAACATCACAACAAAGAACATACAACAACGAACATCTCAAAAACGAACACCACAATAATGAACACTACAACAACGAAAATCAGAACAACGAACACTACAACTACGAAAACCTTAACAACAAACCCACAACAACGAACTTTACAATAACGAACATTACAACAATGAACACTACAACAACGAACACTACAACAACGAACAGTACAACAACGAACATTACAACAACGAACACTACAACAACGAACACTACTACAACGAACACTACAACAACAAACTTTACAACAATGAACACTACAACAACGAACACTACAACAACGAACACTACAACAACGAACACTACAACAACGAACACCACATCAACGAACACCACAACAACAAACATCTCAACAACGAACATCTCAACAACGAATATCTCAACAACGAACACTACAACAACGAACATCACAACAACGAACATTACAACAACGACCACCACAACAACGAACATCTCAGCAACGAACCTCTCAACAACGAACATCTCAACAACGAACACTACAACATCGAACATCTCAATAATGAACATCTCAACAACGAACACTACAACAACGAACACTACAACAACGAACACTACAACAACGAACACCAAAACAACGAACACTACAACAACGAACACTACAACAACGAACACTACCACAACGAACACCACAAACAACGAACACCACAACAACGACACTAAAACAACGAACACTACAACAACGAACATCTCAACAATGAACACTACAACAATGAACACTATAACAACGAACACCACAACAACGAACATCTCAACAACGAACACTACAACAACGAACATCACAACAACGACCATCACAAAAACGAACATCTCAACAACGAACATTACAACAACGAACACTCGAACAACGAACACCACAACAACGAACACCACAATAATGAACACTACAAACAACGAACACTAGAACAACGAACACCACAGCAACGAACACCACAATAATGAACACTACAACAACGAAAATCAGAACAACGAACACTTCAACAACGAACACTAGAACAACGAACACTACAACTAAGAACATCTTAACAACAAACACACACAACAACGAACTTTACAACAACGAACATCTCAACAACGAACATCTCAACAACGAACCTCTCAACAACGAACACTATAAACAACGAATACACAACAACGAACATCACAACAACGAACACCACAACAACGAAAATCTCAACCGAACTCTACAACTACGAACATCTCAACAACAAACACCACAACAACGAACTTTACAACAACGAACATCTCAACAACGAACATCTCAACAACGAGCCTCTCACAACGAACTCTACACCAACGAACACCACAACAACGAAGACCACAACAACGAAGACCACAACAACGACATCTCAACAACGACATCTCAACATCGAACGTGTCAACAACGAACATCTCAACTACGAACACTAAAACAATGAACACTACAACAACGAGCACCACAACAACGAACATCTCAACAACGAACACCACAATAATGAGCACTACAACAAAGAAAATCAGAACAACGAACACTACAACAACGAACACTACAACTACGAAAACCTTAACAACAAACACCACAACAACGAACTTTACAACAACGAACACCACAATAACGAACAAAACAACAACGACACCACAACAACGAATTCCACAACAACGAACTTTACAGATACGAACACCTCAACAACGAACATTACAACAACGAAAATCACAAAAACGACCATTACAACAACAAACACCACTACAACGAACACCACTACAACGAACACTACAATAATTAACACTACTACAAGAACAATACAACATTGAACACTACAACAACGAACAAAACAACAACGAACACTTCAACAACGAACACTACAACAACGAACACCACAACAACGAACACCCACAACAACGAACACTACAACAACGAACACCACAACAACGAACACCACAACAACAAACACTACAACAACGAACACCACAACACAAAATTACAACAATGAACACTACAACAACTAACATTACAACAACGAACACTACAACAACAAACACTACAACAACGAACGCTACAACAACGAACACCACAACAACGAACATTAGAACAACGAACACTACAACAACGAACGTTATAAGAACGAACTCCACAACAAGGAAACACTACAACAACGAACACTACATCAATGAACACCACATCAACGAACACCACAACACGAACATCTCAACAACGAACATCTCAACAACGAATATCTCAACAACGAACAATACAACAACGACATCACAACAACGAACATTACGACAACGACCACCACAACAAAGAACATCTCAACAACGAACCTATCAACAACGACCATCTCAGCAACGTACACTACAACAACGAACATCTCAACAACGAACACTACAACAACGAACACTACAACAACGAACACTACAACAACGTACACTACAACAACGAACACTACAACAACAAACACCAAAACAACGAACACTACAACAACGAACACTACAACAACGAACACTACCACAACGAACACCACAACAACGAACACTACAACAACGAACACTAAAACAACGAACACTACAAGAACGAACATCACAACAACGAACATTACAACAACGAACATCTCAAAACGAACACCACAATAATGAACACTACAACAACGAAAATCAGAACAACGAACACTACAACAACGAACACTACACTACGAAAACCTTAACAACAAACCCAACAACGAACTTTACAACAACGAACATTACAACAATGAACACTACAACAACGAACACTACAACAACGAACAGTACAACAACGAACATTACAACAACGAACACTACAACAACGACACACTACTACAACGACACTACAACAACGAACTTTGCAACAATGAACACTACAACAACGAACACTACAACAACGAACACTGCAACAACGAACACTACAACAACGAACACCACATCAACGAACACCACAACAACAAACATCTCAACAAAGAACATCTCAACAACGAATATCTCAACAACGAACACTACAACAACGAACATCACAACAACGAACATTACAGCAACGACCACCACAACAACGAACATCTCAGCAACGAACCTCTCAACAACGAACATCTCAACAACGAACACAACAACATCGAACATCTCAATAATGAACATCTCAACAACGAACACTACAAAAACGAACACTACAACACGAACACTACAACAACGAACACTACAACAACGAACACCAAAACAACGAACACTACAACAACGAACACTACAACAACGAACACTACCACAACGAACACCACACAACGAACACTACAACAACGAACACTAAAACAACGAACACTACAACACGAACATCTCAACAATGAACACTACAACAATGAACACTACAACAACGAACACCACAACAACGATCATCTCAACAACGAACACTACAACAATGAGCATCACAACAACGACCATCACAAAAACGAACATCTCAACAACGAACATCTCAACAACGAACATTACAACAACGAACACTAGAACAACGAACACCACAACAACGAACACCACAATAATAAACACTACAACAACGAACACTAGAACAACGAACACCACAGTAACGAACACCACAATAATGAACACTACAACAGAAAATCAGAACAACGAACACTTCAACAACGAACACTACAACAACGAACACTACAACTACGAACATTTCAACATCGAACGTCTCAAACGAACATCTCAACTACGCACACTACAACAATGAACACTACCACAACGAGCACCACAAGAACGAACATCTCAACAACGAACACTACAACAACAAACACCACAAGAACGAACATCACAACAACGAACATCACAACAACGAACATCTCAACAACGAACATCTCAACATCGAACGTTTCAACAACGAACATCTCAACTACGAACACTACAACAATGAACACTACAACAACGAGCACCACAACAACGAACATCTCAACAACGAACACTACAACAATGAATACCACAAGAACGAACATCACAACAAAGAACATCACAACAACGAACATCTCAAAACGAACACCACAATAATGAACACTACAACAACGAAAATCAGAACAACGAACACTACAACTACGAAACCTTAACAACAACACCACAACAACGAACTTTACAATAACGAACATTACAACAATGAACACTACAACAACGAACACTACAACAACGAACAGTACAACAACGAACATTACAACAACGAACACTACAACAACGAACACTACTACAACGAACACTACAACAACAAACTTTACAACAATGAACACTACAACAACGAACACTACAACAACGAACACTACAACAACGAACACTACAACAACGAACACCACATCAACGAACACCACAACACAAACATCTCACAACGAACATCTCAACAACGAATATCTCAACAACGAACACTACAACAACGAACATCACAACAACGAACATTACAACAACGACCACCACAACAACGAACATCTCAGCAACGAACCTCTCAACAACGAACATCTCAACAACGAACACTACAACATCGAACATCTCAATAATGACATCTCAACAACGAACACTACAACAACGAACACTACAACAACGAACACTACAACAACGAACACCAAAACAACGAACACTACAACAACGAACACTACAACAACGAACACTACCACAACGAACACCACAACAACGAACACCACAACAACGAACACTAAAACAACGAACACTACAACAACGAACATCTCAACAATGAACACTACAACAATGAACACTATAACAACGAACACCACAACAACGAACATCTCAACAACGAACACTACAACAACGAACATCACAACAACGACCATCACAAAAACGAACATCTCAACAACGAACATTACAACAACGAACACTCGAACAACGAACACCACAACAAAACGACCACACATAATGACACTACAACAACGAACACTAGAACAACGAACACCACAGCAACGAACACCACAATAATGACACTACAACAACGAAAATCAGAACAACGAACACTTCAACAACGAACACTAGAACAACGAACACTACAACTAAGACATCTTAACAAAAACACCACAACACGAACTTTACAACAACGAACATCTCAACAACGAACATCTCAACAACGAACCTCTCAACAACGAACACTATAACACCGAATACCACAACAACGACATCACACAACGAACACCACAACAACGAAAATCTCACAACGAACTCTACAACTACGAACATCTCAACAACAAACACCACAACAACGAACTTTACAACAACGAACATCTCAACAACGAACATCTCAACAACGAGCCTCTCAACAACGAACTCTACACCAACGAACACCACAACAACGAAGACCACAACAACGAAGACCACAACAACGAACATCTCAACAACGAACATCTCAACATCGAACGTGTCAACAACGAACATCTCAACTACGAACACTAAAACAATGAACACTACAACAACGAGCACCACAACAACGAACATCTCAACAACGAACACCACAATAATGAGCACTACAACAAAGAAAATCAGAACAACGAACACTACAACAACGAACACTACAACTACGAAAACCTTAACAACAAACACCACAACAACGAACTTTACAACAACGAACACCACAATAACGAACAAAACAACAACGAACACCACAACAACGAATTCCACAACAACGAACTTTACAGATACGAACACCTCAACAACGAACATTACAACAACGAAAATCACAAAAACGACCATTACAACAACAAACACCACTACAACGAACACCACTACAACGAACACTACAATAATTAACACTACTACAAAGAACAATACAACATTGAACACTACAACAACGAACAAAACAACAACGAACACTTCAACAACGAACACTACAACAACGAACACCACAACAACGAACACCACAACAACGAACACTACAACAACGAACACCACAACAACGAACACCACAACAACAAACACTACAACAACGAACACCACAACAACAAAAATTACAACAATGAACACTACAACAACTAACATTACAACAACGAACACTACAACAACAAACACTACAACAACGAACGCTACAACAACGAACACCACAACAACGAACATTAGAACAACGAACACTACAACAACGAACGTTATAAGAACGAACTCCACAACAAGGAACACTACAACAACGAACACTACATCAATGAACACCACATCAACGAACACCACAACAACGAACATCTCAACAACGAACATCTCAACAACGAATATCTCAACAACGAACAATACAACAACGAACATCACAACAACGAACATTACGACAACGACCACCACAACAAAGAACATCTCAACAACGAACCTATCAACAACGACCATCTCAGCAACGTACACTACAACAACGAACATCTCAACAACGAACACTACAACAACGAACACTACAACAACGAACACTACAACAACGTACACTACAACAACGAACACTACAACAACAAACACCAAAACAACGAACACTACAACAACGAACACTACAACAACGAACACTACCACAACGAACACCACAACAACGAACACTACAACAACGAACACTAAAACAACGAACACTACAAGAACGAACATCACAACAACGAACATTACAACAACGAACATCTCAAAAACGAACACCACAATAATGAACACTACAACAACGAAAATCAGAACAACGAACACTACAACAACGAACACTACACCTACGAAAACCTTAACAACAAACACCACAACAACGAACTTTACAACAACGAACATTACAACAATGAACACTACAACAACGAACACTACAACAACGAACAGTACAACAACGAACATTACAACAACGAACACTACAACAACGACACACTACTACAACGAACACTACAACAACGAACTTTGCAACAATGAACACTACAACAACGAACACTACAACAACGAACACTGCAACAACGAACACTACAACAACGAACACCACATCAACGAACACCACAACAACAAACATCTCAACAAAGAACATCTCAACAACGAATATCTCAACAACGAACACTACAACAACGAACATCACAACAACGAACATTACAGCAACGACCACCACAACAACGAACATCTCAGCAACGAACCTCTCAACAACGAACATCTCAACAACGAACACAACAACATCGAACATCTCAATAATGAACATCTCAACAACGAACACTACAAAAACGAACACTACAACAACGAACACTACAACAACGAACACTACAACAACGAACACCAAAACAACGAACACTACAACAACGAACACTACAACAACGAACACTACCACAACGAACACCACAACAACGAACACTACAACAACGAACACTAAAACAACGAAACTACAACAACGAACATCTCAACAATGAACACTACAACAATGAACACTACAACAACGAACACCACAACA